>NC_090626.1:599828-663233 GCF_004359215.1 Bremia lactucae
CATCTACTGGGTATCGACGTTTCCCCGCACCGTACCAGATCTCTGGTATAGGTCGGAGTTGGAGCTCTTTCGGGCTTTACGCAAATTTCGAAGTGGGCAGGCAGGGCGTAAATGTTTCGTGCATTCGCGCACATAACATCTACGGATGGTCTTATGCTGTTCCACAGCTTGAAGAGCCTCTTCTCCTTCCTCAACGAGGCTTATAAACATAGGTTCCGCTCTATTAGACGGAACCCATGTGCTCGAAGAGCTTGTTCGGTAAACAGGCGTGCTAACGCGGGCAGACTTAAAGTCAAAGTCGGCGCGTAGCGCTATGGCAACTGCCTCTTCGAACGTAGCCGGATGAGATCGGAACAATTCCG
Source organism: Bremia lactucae (assembly GCF_004359215.1). Taxonomy (NCBI): domain Eukaryota; phylum Oomycota; class Peronosporomycetes; order Peronosporales; family Peronosporaceae; genus Bremia; species Bremia lactucae. The sequence continues at coordinate 600,191 of NC_090626.1, forward strand.
TCCGGGCAATGCCTTCATTGAGACCCCCCATAAAAAAGGTCACTACAATTGCCTCTTGCACCGGGTCTTGATGCATAGATGCAATGAGAGTTCTCAACTCCTGGACAAAGACCCCCAGGGTTCTTTTACCCTGCCGAGTCGCTAGGAGTCGTGCTCGCATGCAAAAAGCCTGATCAGGCGGTGCAAACATGCTGGTCACTTGCTGTTTCAGCGAATCCCATGAGGGGAAAGCGTCGTTTATGGATGTGCTGCACATTAATGCCCACTCTATGGCTCTACCTCCAAGTTTGGACATGGCCATAGCCACATTTGCCTTTCTGGTAAGAACAAGACGTAATCAATGGACATTTCCATTTGCTCAATTCAAAAAGGGAGATTTTCTCCCTCTTTTCCCTCATTTTTTTTTACATTTACAGTTAGAGGGCGAGCCCTCGGCTCTGAGTCAGGTACGGAGATGTACCGGGTAGGCATAGATGCCGCTAAAGGGTCCTGTACCTGACCGATCAGGGAGGCTTTGTACCGCATGAAAGCTTCAAGCCTTGCATGCAGGACCTCTGGTCCCTGGGAAATAATAAATTCCACGTGCTCAAGCCCGAATAAGATTTTGAGCTTGTCATAAGCGGCGCGTTGCGCTTCTGACAATTCTGGAACCTCTTTCACTGTCGTAAAAAATAAGTCTTGTAAAGACTCAGGCGTAGGTTGACTACGAGTGCTACCAGGTGTAGCGGAGCTATCACGCTCCTAAAGTCAGAGAAAGACTCTCAGACTCAGAGAGTCACTTAGTTCTATTGAGCTTATGGGTTTAACAACTCTGGGAGTCGTACATGCTATTAAAGCTTAAGGAATCCTAGTTCAAGGGATTCAGGGGTTCGTAAAGCCAAGTGGCAACTAGTGCCCAAGAGGATATACCTTAGAAAGGCTTCTATCTCTTACAAATCAATGCGCAAGCCTTAGGAAGGCACTTAACGCTTTAAGATCAATGAGGAACTGCACTTTATTTAATTATTTAAATCTAAAAACCTTACCCTAGCTAATTTAAAATAGATTTCGGCCCCAGATTTATATCTGGCGGCGACCACATAATTATTGCCCATATTTAATGGGATTTAAGCAACTAACTATTTTAAAATTAGATAAAGGGTATTTTACCCATTTAGTAAATGTACCACAACAACGGTTCTCCAACCGATGTGTGCCCCATTACACTATCAGCTTAAAGACATGAACTTTCCCTAGTGACCCTGCCAGTTTAGCAGTGGTCAATAAAACTACGTCCTATGACCGACCTCTCGGCGGTATCATAGGCGAGTTTGATGCTAAAAGCGTGAGCGAGGCTCAACGCTTTTTGATTAAGCGATTAGCCATCACACGAAAAGTCCGTGACGAGATGGCAAGCGCACAGGACAAGCAAAAAGAATATGCTGACCGAAATGGTCTCAAAATTAACGAACGCTTTAAAGTGGGTGAAAAAGTACTATTAAGTATTGCTACCCTACCTAAAAATGCAATTTTTGTACTACCTGGAGGTACTACGAAGTTGTTGCACCGTTTCATTGGGCCCTTTAAGGTGGTAATAGAGGTTGGTGACTCAAATTATAGGCTCACCCTTCCCTCGTATATAAAGACGCGCCGTATTTTAAGTGGGTCGTCTGAAACGGTATGTAGACTCAAATGAGCCTCATACCCCCATTCGTCGAAGAAGACGATGGTGACGCCGACTGTGAGTCTAGCGGCGATCAGATGAGGGAGACGGTGAATTTACTTGGTGACTGCCTATGAAAAGGAGCACCAGCTGAGGCCTCTTCGCTAGTCTCAAATGGACTAGCAGAAGTAGCGTAGTGAGAAGAAACAGGGGGTACAGTACCGCCCATGATTTCTTTCACACGCAAGCGGGCGATATTAATTCGCTGCGACCGCTGTATCATCGCATCGGAATGCGGATGAATGCGGCGCAAGAATTTCGCCTCGTATTGGTCGGGCGTTTCATTTAAACGCAACACGACCGGGTCTTCCATAATTTAATGACACCATAATAGTTTTGAGCATTTAGAAAAGCGCGTTTTTTGAGCGACGCTATTGTCCCGTTTACACGAGGCCATTCAGAGAGAGGGAGCATAAGTGATATGCCACCCGTCACACAGCCACGTTTAATACGGCTGGCTTGTGACAGCGACTAAGCACATTCACGCGTCGTCGGCGGAGCGTTACGCTCAGAATCCTCTATGTCAGAACCATTATGGATAATGGTCTGAGCAAAAGACGGTGTGGTTTTACCCAACGGAGAAGCGGCTGCGCCTTTATGGGCAGCGCTCGCAATAACCGTCGCTGCGCTATCCAGCGCAGACGACGAGACAGCATTCGTAAGTGTTGCTGTCTCCATGTTATGAGCAATGATAGAAGTTTGGATGGGCAATAATGTGCCATCATCCTTCCTCGTGAGATCCTTGTCCGCATCATTACTTTGAGGTGACGGCAACGGTCTCGACTCATTGTAGTCGACAATGAGCGACGGATCAACATCCTCACTGATTAAGTGGGATGAATCCTTAAGCCCCGTTAACGCGACAGCAGCAGTAGCGGTCGGCGTTTCAGCTAAGGCATTGGACGCTGCAGGGCGTGTTAACGCGGCGCGCGCGCTAAATGCAAGAGTTAGTGGGCGTCTTCGCAGACGACCCTCCAACGTTGCCCATGTAGGTGGCACCTTTGGCGCCGTGTATGAAAACAGAGGTCGCTAGAGTGAATCAGAGACTTAGCGGCGCGTCAAGCAGCATAGTTCTTCCTTCCACTTTATCGAAGTTTAAAATGTAACTTCGTTCTTTAAGGGAGTGGATAGTGTAACTGGCTAAAGTTGCCCTAATGTTACACAGTCCCCGTTAAATACACTTGGTGTACTCAAGGGGATGGTCAATTTCTTAAATAAAGTAATTAGACCCACCACTTGAGTGTGGTTCACATTTGTGACCAACCCTTGTGTATGTGATGCACATAGGTGCATTCACATTAGGAGGGATGTCGCCTAGCGTCATCCGTTACGCGAGATATATAGAGATACGCTCGCAAAACATATTAGTGTAATCAATAGAGATGACAGTTCAATTTGGTAAAAATTGGAATTTATATTTAATGCGATTATATTTAAATCGGTCTCAAACTACTTTCTACTTATCAAGTGCGCACGAGGAGTCGAATCACCGCTCCCGTGACGACACGTTTACCAGAGTACCTAGTGCGTTGGATGAGGTCGCTAAGGCGCCCACCACAATTACCTCACGGCACACGAAATTAGACGGTCAAACAGCTTCTCCGCTGCGCTAGGGTGTGTGCTTAAGTAGAGCGTGCCCCCATAAAGACTTGCCCACCTACAACTTTCAACTTAAGAAGTGCGCACGTGAAGACGGATTACCGCTTCCGTGACGACACTTGTACTAAAGTACTTAGCTCGTTGGGTGAGGTCGCTTAGGGGCCCACCAACAATCTCACTGCACGTGTGAGAAGACGGTCAAACCGCCTTCTCACTGTGCCTAAAGGTGTGTGCGTAAGTAGAGCGTGGCTGCTATAGTAGCACCTGTCTACACCCACCCTTGTGTCTTAATGTGCTTTCGCATTTAAGGGGATCAAGACATCATCTGCGATTTAAAAAAGTAAGCTCGCCATGCAGGAATACACATCTACAGATGGCATCCAATCATTGGATAAAGTTTATATTTAATTACATTTGGTTTAAATATATTTCCCTAGTCGAACGTGAATAAAACAGTGTCTAGTTTTAATCTAGCCACATCATTTGTCAAAAGGATCCAAAAAGACGAGTGAAGGTATTCTACTTTCATACTTCACTCCTACTTAGTGGCTTGCACTTCATTTGCTGCATCATTGGGGACAAAATAATACTTTTATTGTTGCCTAAATTGTTTATCGGGCATATAAATCTAAAATTCCCTTGCGGATCTCCAATATCAATGACGCTATTATAGGATACTTCTTGTCCTCAAAACTGCATCTCATGCTTTACGCGCAAGTAAAAATATCGTTTGCCTTGCAAAAGGATATATGGAGCTTTGATTTCTCGTGGTGAAGCGTGTGTCGACACAATATTGGTTAAAACGCAACTTTTTAAAATGGCTGTGTCATCACTCCCGGGGCTAACTATATTTTGGTGTTGTCGCATGGTGTTAAGTCATCTGGTCGCTCAATCGTCGCATGAATACCCAATTTTCTCTTCCAGATGATTTCAATTATCGATGAGCGTGATGTATATATTTGAAATTTCGTTTCTGCAGCTGGTGGTAAAAACATGGTCTTAATTAATCTGAACTTTTTTCCAGCTCAATGCTTGCGATGCGAAATAACGCATGAATGTCGCATCCATTTCCGAACAGTCCAAGAAAGTTGCTGGAAGTTTTTTTTACGGCATCTCGATTAGTTGTCGGCTTGCTTCCGATATTGTGACCACAGCAATTGTTGAGCTTGTACAATGGTTCGATATGACATTACTTTATATCTTAATGGCGCAATGAGTCTATTAAATACCTAAGCACGTGATATTGGCTGCAAAATATTCAATATGTTGTGCTTTGTCTTATTTGTTAAGCAAACGTGTCGTTAATTTTCGTGCAAAAAGAAGCCATCATATTTATATGAATCAGATGCCGGCTCTATTTGTCGCAACGAAAAAGTCAAGATTTCCACGTGTCCTACGCTAAAAGGCTTTATCTCCGTCCAGGAACGGGAGGATGTCGTCCCGCTCACGTCTTGTCCATAAAAGTGGATTCGCGCATGCCAGCGCATCACGTTATCCGCTCGTTCTTTTTTTAAGAAACTTCGGTTGGGGGAGGCACAAATTGCTAAACAGTGACATTCTTGTATGATAAACAGGACTGTCATGTCTACTCTTTATCTATCATAAGATATTTATTGCCCGATAGCCACTGCAAACTAACAAAGCCTATGGTCACCGCACAGTCAGGTCCCCCATTCTATTTCAAGCAAGATAAATGGTATTGGATCTTCCACCTGATCGGAGTTTTTCGAAAGTCTCGTTATATTAGCTCATACTTGCTATTGTTAGCGTCACTATCCCTTACAACTTGCATAAAAAATCTAATCTTTTTCGCATTAGGTCTACTGCGACAAGGCTACCACCACTTCATTGGTGGCAATCGATTGCATGACTCGTCTAATTTTAATTTTTGTTTTCAAGAGACCGCTACAGTTTTAATTGGAGCGAGTCATTATCATTTTGCTTCCGTCTCAGTAAGATCTCTTTCTTTCTTATTTCAACGAGCGACATGGTGCGTATGCTCCTGATTAGCAGTATTTTTGTGTCTGCGATTTCCCTCGGAGATTCGAGTGCTTTCCTCGTAGCCGCTAATATAGAGCAGGAAATGCGTGACACAATCCCAGTCGCGCCAGTTGCTAGATACCTGAAAGCTGGAGAACTGCGCAAATCTGCGAAATCTGAGGAGAGAATGTTTTCCAGCTCCAAACTATTCAAATTCTCCAAAGAAGACGAGAAGTTGTTCCAAGAAGCCGCGAAAGAGATTACTGATACAGCTTCAACCGCAAAAGGAGCTACAAGCAAATCAGAGACTGTAAAAAGAGAGATAGACCCAGTTGAAAAAACAATGGCAGCAAAAAGAAGAAAAAGAGCCGATGCAAGAAAGAGAATAGATCTTGAAAATGGCATGGAAAAGCTCAATACAGATGACAACTAAAAGGATAATACAAACAACAATGATGCTACGTAATTTAATGTTGATGTATTAATTAAATCTGTAAGCGTCAAATTTTACTTGACATTTAAAAGCTATTGAAGTAGTACACTCCGAATTATTTCTGGTTGTCAATTTCGTCAATTTGTTAATTGCGCTGGAGCATATGTTAGGTGAATACGGGGTAATTTCTTAAAGGCATTCAGGTCATATTTAAAAAGCCCTGTAAGTACATTGTAATGGTGTTTCCGTTTCATAAATATTATTTTCGGTAAGAGGAATAATAAATACGATTTCCTTTAAGAGAAAATCAATAGATTTTTTGGTCTTTTATCAAATTCGACTTAACAGTTCCAATATTACCAATTTTGGTAATATTGACGCGATAAGACAGTGATTCTTTTAATTGGTTGATTTTAGTTTGAATCAACCGATCTACACGTGTAACGGGGTGTATCGTTACAAGAAAATTAACACTTTAAGGTTGTTAATTGTATATTATCTAAAAGGTAGAGAATATTTGGAGAATATATCTTTACGTGGTAATTTCCTAAAAGCTTATCTATTGGTAGATATACACCATTATATCTACTTTCTCCGCGGTCCAGTCAGCGCTGGACGCACGCAAAAGAAAAAGACAGATAAGACTTCATTACATGTTTTGTATTAGTTTAAAATTAATTTAGTACTTAATAGACAGAAGCAGAAGAACTTAATTATATTAAATACGGTTTTATCAACCTCTTTTAAGCAAGTGCTATAAAGAGAGTCTTCCTTTGCACGTACTAGGTGCGTGAACTGACGTGAGGCACCACTCGCACCGAGGCAGTGCGAAGTGGACTTTTATTGAAACAGTACAAGTCAGTAGTGCTCCGTTACACCTGGTAGCACTTTGTAGTTCGTCCGTTTCGCGTGATAGCTACTCCTTTCTAAGTGACATAGAAAGGAGTGCGGTCAAACGAATGAGTTCGACCGTAGGGAACGATGCCATCTTGGCCATGCTGTCCGATTTTGACAAAGATGCCCTCTATTTATCATCGCCAAGTTCATACACATGAACATGACGAGGCGAAGGAGAAGGTAGCCTTGCTTAATCCGCAAGGCTCTCAACAGGCAGAATTGTTGAGGTTACAACAAGTACAGAACCCTGTACCTGGGATGACGCACACGCGTCGTCCGGAAACCTGAAAGATTGACATCTCTAAGTATAGGGGAGTCGAAGAAGACTCTCTCTTGAGATGGTTTGTCGAGTTGGACGATGCATTAAGGGCACGTCACATCGTCGACGAGCAAATGCAAGTCGCATTCGCTCAATCAGATTAGGCAGGTCGCTCCAAAACTTGGGCATTGAGCCTTACGTTGCGCGACCCATACGTCTTTGGGTCGCTATAGGCTTTTAAAGCCCGGCTCAAACAGACGTTTGAACCGCCAAGGGCTGAGTTCAGAGCTCGTTCAGAGCTTCTGAAACTTAAGCAAGGCAAGCGTGATGTTCACGCATATTTTCAGCACATACGACTCTTAGCGAGTTGTATAACAAATAACATAGTCCAAGAACACACGTTGATTACGGTGTTCATGCAAGGTCTTACGGATGGTCCCGTAAAGACCCACCTGTTCCGCTTGGGACTGGATACGCTTCAAGAAGCAACATCCGTTGCGGAATAGAAGGATTTTAAGCTTGAGACAGGCTTAAGCTAGTTCGTCATCGTATCGTCCTCCATGACGACACGATTTAGGAAGTCCAGAGCACATGGACCTCTCTTACATCGAAAGCGAGAGACCTCGCTTTTCAAACAACAAGCGATTGCAGAAAAATGCAATCGCTGTCAAAAGTTAGGACACTATGCTAATAATCGTAGTGCTTCACGCCCAGTACCGAGAGGTACTGACCATAAATATGGACCTAATGCAAAAAGGGCAACGGTCACGGGTCCGACGTTGTTGCGAAATCACAGCAGCGAGGCGGACCTTAAAAAAACGGTCGGGCTCAATAGGGGCGCAACGCCCTACTGATCCAGCAACATCAAGAGAATTTGCAAATCTCTTGACTAAAGTTGCTCCAGACACATAATCATTATGTGTCTCTGCACCTGGCGATGAGGTATCCCTCATCACCTTAAAAGTCAAAAGTGACAAATGATATGTCACTTGGAGCCCTATTGGACTGTGGAGCGTCGAATAACTTCATTCGTCGCCAGTCGCTAGAGGGTCGTGGGCTCAAATATGTTGAGCGCGACATCCCTCTAACGAGGATGACGGTGCGTCTAGCGACAGGCGCATTGATAAAAGTAATGAAACGCGTAGTGAAATGTCACTACACGTATAAAGATTTACAGTACGATGATAATCACATCGTACTGGATTTGGATAACAAATTTAATGTCATCTTAGGTTTACCTTGGCTCAAAAAATATGAGCCAAGAATCAGCTGGCAGCATCGGTCCGTAAAAATGCCTGTCACTTGTTCATCAGATGGTCATCTATTGGACGCTTTGGAGCGTCCAAAAGCGTTTGGATGTACTATGAGTGAGTGCGATAGCCTCACTTGTGGTACGGTCGTTAGTACAACTGCACAAGATCACAGTGTGATTACTAAGCACACTGTGGAGTCAGCTGCCGGCGGCTGTGCTAATGCACAGGCAGCGCCGAAGGTCCACCACTCGAAAAGGTCGAGTGGATTGAGACATGAATGTACGCTTAGTGGGCGACATTCAAGGAGTATACCGGTTGCCCAAAAGGGACAACACGATGATCCTAGGTCGAGTAGAGAGTCGACCGTAGAGGACCCGACTGTGATAGCACAATCACACTCGGAAGACGTTGAGGGAAGAGGCCCCCACGTACTGAAGGAGAAATCTTCTTAAATAGTTGAAGTAACTAGACTTCAGTATTCCGAGGAATTGATCCCTTGGCAGCCTGTGGAAAAATTTCAGGAAGAAACCGAGACATTGAATGTCTTGGTTAATGACGGATCAAGAGTAGGCGCTTATACTCTTGATCTGTATGCGCCTCCGAAGTTAACTTCGGAGATAACTCAAGTACCAACCCTAGAAGTTAAGCGGTTCTTGAGAGATCTGCATAGTGGTAAAATCAAGCAAATCTGCGTTCTCGTCACAGAGGACGAATACGTGAACGATATTTGGTCAGCGATTATTATTGCAGAGAACGAACGGGTTCTCAGCAGCTCATCGATGGACGAAAGTGTCCCCGATGTGAAGACTCGGATCGAGATATATATTAGTCAATACTGGGAGTATCGTAAGACAAATCCTTTATACACGGATTTGATTGAATTTAAGGATGTATTCCCTGAAACAGTTCCATGCGAGTTCCCTAAGGATAAAGGCACTCGACATGAGATCAAGCTCAATATGGACTCGAAGTACTGTGTCATGAAGCAGTGGTCACTGCCTCGTGAACAAGTACTTGCGATCGATAAAGAATTTATCGATCGATTGAAAGCGGGATATGTGAGGAAGTTAACCTCCCCACATAGCTCTCTGACCTTCTGTGTGCGAAAGGCCACAGGAGGGTGGCGGATAGTCCACGCATTCAATAAACTGAATGCTGCAACGGTACCGGCTTAAACACCGATACCTAGAAAATACGGAATCATAGATGGCATGTCTAAGAGTACCATCTTATCGTTTATGGATCTGATGGATGGATTTTATCAGATCCTTATGCGAGAACAAGACATCCCGTACACAGCAGTGAGCACTCCCAGTGGGATGCTCTGGGAATGGCTAGTAATGCCATATGGGGCTTAGTGCAACATTCGATAGATGCGTAACGAATCTGTTGAGACCGGTGCGAGAATTCGCTCTGAGTTATTAACGGTGTATTCGTCTATAGCCGGACTTATGACGGAAAGACGGACGTGGGAGTTCCTTAAAGTCACGTTTATTCTAAAGCATAAGTTGTACGCAAATCTCAAGAAGTTCATATTCGCTGCAAGCGAAATACCACTTCTTGGGTGCAACGTCGGTAAACACGGCGTGCGCCCTGATCCCGAAAAGATCAAGGCATTTACCGATGGTCAGTTCCAGTCGATGTCAAGGGACTTGGAAAGTTCCTGCGTATTTGCATAAGTACTTCCGCAATTATGCCGAGATGACAGTTCATCTCTCTTGTCTTTGAAAAAAAGACGATAAAACGCTATGGATCGCCGATTGTCGGCATTCCTTCGAAGGTATCAAGCAAAGCTTGATGCAATCGCCCATCTTCGCGATTGCAGATCAAGACAGACCATTCCATGCCGACCCGATTTCGAGCCGGCTGCGCGTTCCAACAGTGAAAATAATCCCACTGTTGCAACACTCATTTCAAGTGTTCTGTCATCAACCTTGTTTGATGACTTAAAAAAAAGCCTACGAAGAAGATAAGGGTCCGTTGCGTTTATTGGATTATCAGATAAATGCATCCGATAATACTTTTTTAATATTTACCGGCTTTATATCGATCGTCATCCGATCGATACACAACACGCAACGGCATATTGTATTTCACAGCCCTTGCAGGCGACACTCCATCCCAAATCCCAATGATTTGCGCTTGCGCATCATGTATGAGCGTCACGATGCACCAATAACTGGGCATCGTGGACGTGAGAAAACTTAACTCACAGTAAGTCGCGACTTTTATTGGCCCCGCCAGTATCAGTTTATGCGCAAGTACGTTCGTGCTTGCGAAGTATGTCAACGGGTGAAGCCCAGCCCTTCATCCCGTGCACCTCTCCAACCTCTACAACTTCCAGCAGAGTGTTGGCAGTCCGTATCTGTGGACTTCGTCTTCGGATTTCCCGAAAACGACCACAAAAATAATGGAATCCTTGTTTTTGTAGACAGATTCAGCAAGATGGTGCACCTTGCTGCGGTACCAGAGTCGATTACGGCTCCGGGTTGTGCCCGTGTCTTTATCGACACGGTATTCAAATTCCACGGTTTACTCCGTGAACTGGTCTCGGATAGAGATCCACCGTTATCGGCGGAGTTTGGCAATCCGTATTCTGATCTCTCGGAACACGGCTGACTATGTCAACATCCGATCACCCAGAAACGGATAATCAAACAGCGTCCTCGAAGAGATACTTCGAGGTTACGTCCAATCGTATCCGAATTGGAGCGAGTTTTTACCGATGGTCGAATTCGCCATCAATAATTCGGTGCATGCGTCTACAACGCATACACCGTTCTTTGTGAATGGCTTACGCCATCCTCGCATACCGACCCAATTAGAGGGATCCTCTAGTCTAAGGGGGGGGGACTCGCAGGAGCAAAACCAATTCTGGCTCATGCTCAACACGCGTCGAAAATAACAACGACGCGAGTGATGTCAATGTCGAAGAAAACGACATCGAAAATGAGATTGATCTCATGGCAGTACGCACTAAGCGTACTGAAAAAGACAAAACAAATGAGTTAGCGGAAGAGTTTCTGCTAACTCGAGAATCAATTATCCGTTTCGTTCAGGATTCTATTGCTAACGCAGTGGACCGACAGAAATGGAATGCAGACAAACATGGAAGAGCAAATGTTAATTCATTCAAATTAATGATCTAGTGCTACTCTCTACGGTAAACTTACCTAAACGATTAGTCACTAATGTGGGTAGCATTAAACTACTACCCAAGTTCATTGGGCCTTTCCGTGTACTGCATCGAAGAGGCAATGCGTACACAATAGAATTGCGACGTAGGATGCGAACGCATCCTACGTTTTACGTTGGTCGGCTCCGGCCGTACCATCAGTACGCGGCTTCTTCCGAGGACGGATTTGACCACTCTTTACAAGAATACCCAAAAGATTATTGTGATCGCGAACCAGATTTTCATGTTGAACCTGAAGTTTCTCAGGCCGGTTTCGAAGATCCTCGAAGCTACGATGAGCTGACGACAGCTCATCGCGGACAGCATGATACTTCCGCTCGTACTCCAACAAGGAGTACGCACTCTTCGAACGGTCTTCCAACCGCTCGATATGGTGAGCCTGCACCGTCTGCTCCAACGAGCGACGCTTACCGCGCTCGTGGTCAAGTCCCTCCTCCAAATCATGGAGGAAGCGATCGAGTTTGTCGACCATCGACACTAGATCCGACACATGGGTCGGATTTAATTTTCACTCCTCCGCCACAACCATTGGTGAATTTCCAAGGCTGTCAACGTTTCCTTGTGGAACGTATACTCCGTGATGTGAAGGGGTAGCGAACAAGTTATCTTGTTCGCTGGTGCGGTTTACAACCTTCACATGACAGCAGGGAGCCTCGTTCCCAGCTGGTTGTTGACGTTGAGAGCCTCGTCCGTCAGTATGACGAGACCCATCCAATGGATCATAAGGTCTATCAGAAAACACGCGCCTCTGGCGCCTGTAAATCGATGGCAAAACGTCAATCTCATCGCGCATCTCGATAGAGATGCGAGCCCTTCCCCTGGATCACTGGTGACCCGGCGAGGACGCCGGAGGAGATCGCTGCCCGCGACGCTCTTCATGAGCATTACCTTACGCCGAAGGTAATGACGCGAAGCCAGTATCTGACGCGTTTACGTGATCAAGCTTGTGGGGCTTCGGTGACCTGCATGAGAAAGATTCTGATCGTTTTGTTTCCAAACGAAACAAGGAGTGAAAACGAAGTCTCATTTGAGAACTGGGTTCACCGGGCCCGCAAACTCCGTAATATCTGGAATATCAGAGAGTCTGCGGATTAAGGTGAAGCTTCGCTTCGACTTCGCTAAGCTTTAGGCCAAAGGCCAGTTACGTTCAGCATTTATGCCACAAAACGAAGTAAGGCTAGCCGATATTTCAGTGCTACGGTTGACCGTACAACCAAGGATCGAAGCCGCACTGAGGCTTTAGATCCACCTAATCCCACGTTTAGTAGTGGGAAGCGACGTTTGACGCGAGTTGACCCTCAGCTTGGAGCTCAAAAATGTCAACGTTGTACGGGCAATCTTGCCGAAGAGGTACCTCGAACTCCCAAGAGTTTTTGGAAGAGGGTTACCCTAGCCACTTCACCAGATACTAGTATTGACCCTCACGACGACGTCGCTTTAAAAGTTTCTCCACATGAAACTGAAGGTTTCCCCGCGCATCAAGCGGTGCGGGAGGGGGCCGAAATTTCGGCGGAAGCATTTGATGCTCAACGACACGAGGTGCAACTTCTTCGTGAGGTCCTTGCTCGGGTTGGGAGCTCTTTTGAGGCGGTTCGGGCGTCTTTCGCCGAAATCGCTTTTACCACGTAAAGAGGGCCAGTTGGATATCCTGGTGAGGATGCAACAATCTGCGGCACGACCGCCTGTCTCGGCGCAAGCGCCTTCAAGTCCAAGTGGGAAGGGTCCCGATATGGCTAAAGCAAGCCAACGTAAAACACTGGATGTGTACGCAGCTTGTTGGGAAGGTTTAGCGTATAAGCTAGGCCCTTCTTGGCCACGAACGTAAATGGTCCAATAAAGCGCGGGCGAAATTTGGTCTTGAAGACCGCGGATACCAAGTTGGTAGGTAGGTTCTTAGCGTTTAGTAAAACTCGGTCTCCGACCATATACGAATTAATACAGTTTCTGCTTTTGGCATCTGCTTCTTGTTTTTGTTTGTCTTGGCTATCAGCCATCGTATCTCTTACATGTCTTAAGATACTAAATCGCGTCGCGAGAAACTCGCTTACTTGTTTCCGAACGGTAACAGGGCTGATATCAGCAAGCCTATCGGCCGATTCTCCCCCACCAAGCCCTTAACCCTGCAGTGGTATCGTTAATGGAACGCGCGGTTGGTAAGACCGTTTACATAGAACACAGTATAGCCTGTAGAGGCATGAACAGCGTCATTGAACGCAAACTCCACTACTGGGAGCATTGAGCTCCAGCGCTTTGGTGTCTGAGCACACACGCTGCGTTAAACGTCTTCAATGACGCGATTGACAAGTTCAGTTCGACCATCGGTCTGTGGATGGTCCGCAGTGGACATCTCCAATCTGGTTATAAGCACTCGGAAAATTGATTTCCAGATTTACCCGTAAAATCGGGGATCCCGATCAGAGATAATTGCCACTGGCAAACCATGTTTTCGAAACACGCGATCGATGAACAGCTTAGCTGTACCGTCTCCATCAATGGAATCTGGCACGGCTGCTTAGTAAGCCATTTTGCTCAAACGGTCAACAAAGACCACTATACCGGAGTTACCGGCTGAATCTTTCGGTAGCCCAAAGACGAAATCCATACTAATGGACTCCCACAATCCTATGGGGACGGGAAGACTCGCCAGTGGCGCAGCAGCATGTGTCGAGGGTTTAATCCGTTGGCACGTTTCGCATGTGCGAATATATGTGCTGACCCATTTTTAAAGTTTGGGCCACCGACTCTGGCCTATGAAGCCGTAGGTCTTTTCTCAAGCGAGATGACCACCAAGGACAGTATCGTGTGCCTCATATTGGATCCGGTACTTCACCTCCTCATCATGAGGAACAATGACACGCGGAGGGTCCGCGATGTTTGTGCAACAGGTTGTTATCGATAGAAATCGATGTAACCTTGCACGCAAACGTGCCGCCAATTTAATACCCAATTTGAGTCCTATAACGCTCGTAGCAGAGCTGCACACTGTTTATCCTTGGCGTAAGCCGAACTGATTAATTCAGGAATAGGTGACGAGATAGTCGTTGAATGAGAATCTCATAATCCGGCCTGCGTGATAACGCGTCGGCCAAAGCATTTTGCTTGCCGGGCTTATACTTCACCACGAAGTTGGATTCCGCAAAAAAAGATAGTTATCGGGCCATTTTCTGTGAGAGATGGGGCGACTTAGTCGCCGTGCGCAATGATGTGTGATCTGTAAAAATCACAAACGGCTTAGAGCCGAGTGGATGACCTCTGAATTTGACGAGAGCATACTTCATAACAAGGAACTCTTTGTCATGAACTGGGTAGTTCTTTTCCGCAGCTTTAAGCTTTTTAGACTCGAACGCAATAACACGTTGATGCCCATCAACATCTGTTTGTAACAGAGCACTGCCAATGGCAAAATCTGATGCGTCAAAGACGATACTGAAAGGCCAATTTGGGTTTGGCAGTACCAGAATCGGGGCATGGATAAGACTACCCTTAACTGCTCGAAAAGCATTATTTTCGGTGCTAGTCCAGCACCATTCTATATCTTTCTTTAGGAGTTTAGATAATGGCCTAGCCATATCAGCGTAATTTTTGCTATATTTGTGTAAATAATTGGCGAGACCCAACCACTTAAGCAAATCCTTTTGGTTTTTAGGAACCGGCCAATCTACTATGGCTTTTACCTTAGCGGAATCGCTCTAAGGCATCGCTTTCCAATGAAGTTTTCTAAAGAAGGAATTTCGTCTGCGCCAAAAATGCATTTAGATGCATTGGCATACAATTTTTTTGTGCGCATGCATTCGAGCACTGCTCGCAAATGGTCTAAATGGTTTTCCATATCCGACCGACCCTGCTCCGCACGACTATGGACAAAAATGTCATCGAAATAAGTCTGTGCATAACCTCGATGAGGGCGAAACAGTTGCGTCACTAGACGATTAAATGTTGCCGGGGCGTTGGAAAGCCATTGTGGAAAACCAGCCACTCCCATTACATGCCGCTTTGGGTGCTAACCGCTGTAAGCGGGATATCACTAGCTCGCATAAGCACTTGGTAGTAACCATTGACTAAGTCCAATGCACTGTACATTGTACATCCCACCATATTGTTCTAAAGAACATCTTTTCTAGGAATGGGGGTTTGGGCTGGTATAGTGGCAGCCTTAAGCTTATTATAAGCATGTACAATGCGCCATTTACCATTTGGCTTTTTGACACAAAAATGTCGGTGTCGAATGAGGAGATTTGTTCTCTCGTAACATTTCAGCCTCGTGCTTTGCATGGAAGAAATCGTCAATGACGTCACACTGCTCCTTTGGTAAAAGCCATTGTTCTTGTGACACAGTATTTGGTTCCCATTACTAAGTCAATTTCATGATGAACACTTCTATCCGGAGCTAAAACAGATGGTGGGTTATTACATACCTTATCTTGGAATTCCTTAATTAAGGAATAAAAAGGATCCGTAGGATCTTCCAGGATCGGTGACCCATTTCGCGCACAAAGTGCACCTTTTGTGTCATCCAGGACAGCTTCGTCTAGAAGTGACGATGAGTTTAACTCAACCATAGGTCGAATGACCATCATTTCAGATAAGTCACCAGTTTTTAAGACTCGACCGCACTCATCAATAGACATTTCGTCTAGCTCTAAAAGAGCATGTAACGAGAGGATTGCCGCAAGGCTTACTTCCCCCTCAATGTTACCGGTTACGCCATTTACAAGCGTATGTACTTGCTCACTCGTATCACTTTGTGAGGGTATACACGCTTCGTGTCCATCCTGTCTTGGAGTGAAGATGAAGACAATACGCCTTTTAGAGGCCGGGACATTCACGTCCCCAGGGTTTTCAGCCTGTATTGGTTCTATACAAGACATGGTGTCTAATTTGACATCCGATAAAGAGTTAAAAAACTCAACTTCCTTATCCAGCGAACGTTTACGTGTCGCCTCACGTGCATTAGGAGGATTTGACCCAAAATGCCCTGGCGAACCGCCAATAGTGTCACTATTGACACTTAGGATGGTGCCACCTCGGCCGACCATACTCGGTGGACTTAGACGTGCCACTCCACGTATCTCAGGGATATTGCACGCTGCTTTCAGCATTTAGTGAATCGTTAGTATAGCGAGTGTTACTCGACGAAGTACGTGCCGTTTTACTTATTTCTGCTCAGTCGGGCTCAAAATTAATGTTTTTAACATTAGAGTTTATTAACTCAGACATGCCAATGTCTAAAACAGTGACAGACTCATTCTTGGTATGGCCTGGCTAGAACATCATGAACCGAATTAGTAATATTTATTGTGAGGAGTAGCTTCTCCAGACAAGCTATTGATAAGCCTTTCTGGCAAAAGCCACGGCTTCTTTTCAGGGGCGAGATGAGACATTTTACTGTCTTCACTCCCCTGACCGTGGATCAATTGGAAGTCTAAGACCTTAGGCGCCACGCGCAATATTCCTAGCAAAGTTTTGGAGAGTCATGGACCCACCTTTGCTAGGCAACAAATGAGATCATATCTCGAATCCAAATCAAGGACGAGACAGCGTTCCATACTGTCAAAGTCCAGAAACTTTATACCTAAGTTCAATGGAACTTTGGGAACAGTGACCCGAGTCCCTGTCCCTAAGCAAACAGTGTTATTGTATTATCTCCATGCGCTCTAAGTACCTCCACGTATTGTTGATTTCCCTCAATAGAAAGGCGTCGAGCATAATTGCAAGACACTCCTGAGTCAATTAAAATTGACCACGGCTTACCAAAGCCCTTTACAATCGAAATGAGCACCAAGCTAATTGGGGCAAGGTTCTATTTATTCTCACCTCCTTGAGGTTTAACCGAGCCTAGGTCTTCCCCAGAAGGGCGCCCCGCATCTACTGGGTATCGACGTTTCCCCGCACCGTACCAGATCTCTGGTATAGGTCGGAGTTGGAGCTCTTTCGGGCTTTACGCAAATTTCGAAGTGGGCAGGCAGGGCGTAAATGTTTCGTGCATTCGCGCACATAACATCTACGGATGGTCTTATGCTGTTCCACAGCTTGAAGAGCCTCTTCTCCTTCCTCAACGAGGCTTATAAACATAGGTTCCGCTCTATTAGACGGAACCCATGTGCTCGAAGAGCTTGTTCGGTAAACAGGCGTGCTAACGCGGGCAGACTTAAAGTCAAAGTCGGCGCGTAGCGCTATGGCAACTGCCTCTTCGAACGTAGCCGGATGAGATCGGAACAATTCCGTCCGGGCAATGCCTTCATTGAGACCCCCCATAAAAAAGGTCACTACAATTGCCTCTTGCACCGGGTCTTGATGCATAGATGCAATGAGAGTTCTCAACTCCTGGACAAAGACCCCCAGGGTTCTTTTACCCTGCCGAGTCGCTAGGAGTCGTGCTCGCATGCAAAAAGCCTGATCAGGCGGTGCAAACATGCTGGTCACTTGCTGTTTCAGCGAATCCCATGAGGGGAAAGCGTCGTTTATGGATGTGCTGCACATTAATGCCCACTCTATGGCTCTACCTCCAAGTTTGGACATGGCCATAGCCACATTTGCCTTTCTGGTAAGAACAAGACGTAATCAATGGACATTTCCATTTGCTCAATTCAAAAAGGGAGATTTTCTCCCTCTTTTCCCTCATTTTTTTTTACATTTACAGTTAGAGGGCGAGCCCTCGGCTCTGAGTCAGGTACGGAGATGTACCGGGTAGGCATAGATGCCGCTAAAGGGTCCTGTACCTGACCGATCAGGGAGGCTTTGTACCGCATGAAAGCTTCAAGCCTTGCATGCAGGACCTCTGGTCCCTGGGAAATAATAAATTCCACGTGCTCAAGCCCGAATAAGATTTTGAGCTTGTCATAAGCGGCGCGTTGCGCTTCTGACAATTCTGGAACCTCTTTCACTGTCGTAAAAAATAAGTCTTGTAAAGACTCAGGCGTAGGTTGACTACGAGTGCTACCAGGTGTAGCGGAGCTATCACGCTCCTAAAGTCAGAGAAAGACTCTCAGACTCAGAGAGTCACTTAGTTCTATTGAGCTTATGGGTTTAACAACTCTGGGAGTCGTACATGCTATTAAAGCTTAAGGAATCCTAGTTCAAGGGATTCAGGGGTTCGTAAAGCCAAGTGGCAACTAGTGCCCAAGAGGATATACCTTAGAAAGGCTTCTATCTCTTACAAATCAATGCGCAAGCCTTAGGAAGGCACTTAACGCTTTAAGATCAATGAGGAACTGCACTTTATTTAATTATTTAAATCTAAAAACCTTACCCTAGCTAATTTAAAATAGATTTCGGCCCCAGATTTATATCTGGCGGCGACCACATAATTATTGCCCATATTTAATGGGATTTAAGCAACTAACTATTTTAAAATTAGATAAAGGGTATTTTACCCATTTAGTAAATGTACCACAACAACGGTTCTCCAACCGATGTGTGCCCCATTACACTATCAGCTTAAAGACATGAACTTTCCCTAGTGACCCTGCCAGTTTAGCAGTGGTCAATAAAACTACGTCCTATGACCGACCTCTCGGCGGTATCATAGGCGAGTTTGATGCTAAAAGCGTGAGCGAGGCTCAACGCTTTTTGATTAAGCGATTAGCCATCACACGAAAAGTCCGTGACGAGATGGCAAGCGCACAGGACAAGCAAAAAGAATATGCTGACCGAAATGGTCTCAAAATTAACGAACGCTTTAAAGTGGGTGAAAAAGTACTATTAAGTATTGCTACCCTACCTAAAAATGCAATTTTTGTACTACCTGGAGGTACTACGAAGTTGTTGCACCGTTTCATTGGGCCCTTTAAGGTGGTAATAGAGGTTGGTGACTCAAATTATAGGCTCACCCTTCCCTCGTATATAAAGACGCGCCGTATTTTAAGTGGGTCGTCTGAAACGGTATGTAGACTCAAATGAGCCTCATACCCCCATTCGTCGAAGAAGACGATGGTGACGCCGACTGTGAGTCTAGCGGCGATCAGATGAGGGAGACGGTGAATTTACTTGGTGACTGCCTATGAAAAGGAGCACCAGCTGAGGCCTCTTCGCTAGTCTCAAATGGACTAGCAGAAGTAGCGTAGTGAGAAGAAACAGGGGGTACAGTACCGCCCATGATTTCTTTCACACGCAAGCGGGCGATATTAATTCGCTGCGACCGCTGTATCATCGCATCGGAATGCGGATGAATGCGGCGCAAGAATTTCGCCTCGTATTGGTCGGGCGTTTCATTTAAACGCAACACGACCGGGTCTTCCATAATTTAATGACACCATAATAGTTTTGAGCATTTAGAAAAGCGCGTTTTTTGAGCGACGCTATTGTCCCGTTTACACGAGGCCATTCAGAGAGAGGGAGCATAAGTGATATGCCACCCGTCACACAGCCACGTTTAATACGGCTGGCTTGTGACAGCGACTAAGCACATTCACGCGTCGTCGGCGGAGCGTTACGCTCAGAATCCTCTATGTCAGAACCATTATGGATAATGGTCTGAGCAAAAGACGGTGTGGTTTTACCCAACGGAGAAGCGGCTGCGCCTTTATGGGCAGCGCTCGCAATAACCGTCGCTGCGCTATCCAGCGCAGACGACGAGACAGCATTCGTAAGTGTTGCTGTCTCCATGTTATGAGCAATGATAGAAGTTTGGATGGGCAATAATGTGCCATCATCCTTCCTCGTGAGATCCTTGTCCGCATCATTACTTTGAGGTGACGGCAACGGTCTCGACTCATTGTAGTCGACAATGAGCGACGGATCAACATCCTCACTGATTAAGTGGGATGAATCCTTAAGCCCCGTTAACGCGACAGCAGCAGTAGCGGTCGGCGTTTCAGCTAAGGCATTGGACGCTGCAGGGCGTGTTAACGCGGCGCGCGCGCTAAATGCAAGAGTTAGTGGGCGTCTTCGCAGACGACCCTCCAACGTTGCCCATGTAGGTGGCACCTTTGGCGCCGTGTATGAAAACAGAGGTCGCTAGAGTGAATCAGAGACTTAGCGGCGCGTCAAGCAGCATAGTTCTTCCTTCCACTTTATCGAAGTTTAAAATGTAACTTCGTTCTTTAAGGGAGTGGATAGTGTAACTGGCTAAAGTTGCCCTAATGTTACACAGTCCCCGTTAAATACACTTGGTGTACTCAAGGGGATGGTCAATTTCTTAAATAAAGTAATTAGACCCACCACTTGAGTGTGGTTCACATTTGTGACCAACCCTTGTGTATGTGATGCACATAGGTGCATTCACATTAGGAGGGATGTCGCCTAGCGTCATCCGTTACGCGAGATATATAGAGATACGCTCGCAAAACATATTAGTGTAATCAATAGAGATGACAGTTCAATTTGGTAAAAATTGGAATTTATATTTAATGCGATTATATTTAAATCGGTCTCAAACTACTTTCTACTTATCAAGTGCGCACGAGGAGTCGAATCACCGCTCCCGTGACGACACGTTTACCAGAGTACCTAGTGCGTTGGATGAGGTCGCTAAGGCGCCCACCACAATTACCTCACGGCACACGAAATTAGACGGTCAAACAGCTTCTCCGCTGCGCTAGGGTGTGTGCTTAAGTAGAGCGTGCCCCCATAAAGACTTGCCCACCTACAACTTTCAACTTAAGAAGTGCGCACGTGAAGACGGATTACCGCTTCCGTGACGACACTTGTACTAAAGTACTTAGCTCGTTGGGTGAGGTCGCTTAGGGGCCCACCAACAATCTCACTGCACGTGTGAGAAGACGGTCAAACCGCCTTCTCACTGTGCCTAAAGGTGTGTGCGTAAGTAGAGCGTGGCTGCTATAGTAGCACCTGTCTACACCCACCCTTGTGTCTTAATGTGCTTTCGCATTTAAGGGGATCAAGACATCATCTGCGATTTAAAAAAGTAAGCTCGCCATGCAGGAATACACATCTACAGATGGCATCCAATCATTGGATAAAGTTTATATTTAATTACATTTGGTTTAAATATATTTCCCTAGTCGAACGTGAATAAAACAGTGTCTAGTTTTAATCTAGCCACATCATTTGTCAAAAGGATCCAAAAAGACGAGTGAAGGTATTCTACTTTCATACTTCACTCCTACTTAGTGGCTTGCACTTCATTTGCTGCATCATTGGGGACAAAATAATACTTTTATTGTTGCCTAAATTGTTTATCGGGCATATAAATCTAAAATTCCCTTGCGGATCTCCAATATCAATGACGCTATTATAGGATACTTCTTGTCCTCAAAACTGCATCTCATGCTTTACGCGCAAGTAAAAATATCGTTTGCCTTGCAAAAGGATATATGGAGCTTTGATTTCTCGTGGTGAAGCGTGTGTCGACACAATATTGGTTAAAACGCAACTTTTTAAAATGGCTGTGTCATCACTCCCGGGGCTAACTATATTTTGGTGTTGTCGCATGGTGTTAAGTCATCTGGTCGCTCAATCGTCGCATGAATACCCAATTTTCTCTTCCAGATGATTTCAATTATCGATGAGCGTGATGTATATATTTGAAATTTCGTTTCTGCAGCTGGTGGTAAAAACATGGTCTTAATTAATCTGAACTTTTTTCCAGCTCAATGCTTGCGATGCGAAATAACGCATGAATGTCGCATCCATTTCCGAACAGTCCAAGAAAGTTGCTGGAAGTTTTTTTTACGGCATCTCGATTAGTTGTCGGCTTGCTTCCGATATTGTGACCACAGCAATTGTTGAGCTTGTACAATGGTTCGATATGACATTACTTTATATCTTAATGGCGCAATGAGTCTATTAAATACCTAAGCACGTGATATTGGCTGCAAAATATTCAATATGTTGTGCTTTGTCTTATTTGTTAAGCAAACGTGTCGTTAATTTTCGTGCAAAAAGAAGCCATCATATTTATATGAATCAGATGCCGGCTCTATTTGTCGCAACGAAAAAGTCAAGATTTCCACGTGTCCTACGCTAAAAGGCTTTATCTCCGTCCAGGAACGGGAGGATGTCGTCCCGCTCACGTCTTGTCCATAAAAGTGGATTCGCGCATGCCAGCGCATCACGTTATCCGCTCGTTCTTTTTTTAAGAAACTTCGGTTGGGGGAGGCACAAATTGCTAAACAGTGACATTCTTGTATGATAAACAGGACTGTCATGTCTACTCTTTATCTATCATAAGATATTTATTGCCCGATAGCCACTGCAAACTAACAAAGCCTATGGTCACCGCACAGTCAGGTCCCCCATTCTATTTCAAGCAAGATAAATGGTATTGGATCTTCCACCTGATCGGAGTTTTTCGAAAGTCTCGTTATATTAGCTCATACTTGCTATTGTTAGCGTCACTATCCCTTACAACTTGCATAAAAAATCTAATCTTTTTCGCATTAGGTCTACTGCGACAAGGCTACCACCACTTCATTGGTGGCAATCGATTGCATGACTCGTCTAATTTTAATTTTTGTTTTCAAGAGACCGCTACAGTTTTAATTGGAGCGAGTCATTATCATTTTGCTTCCGTCTCAGTAAGATCTCTTTCTTTCTTATTTCAACGAGCGACATGGTGCGTATGCTCCTGATTAGCAGTATTTTTGTGTCTGCGATTTCCCTCGGAGATTCGAGTGCTTTCCTCGTAGCCGCTAATATAGAGCAGGAAATGCGTGACACAATCCCAGTCGCGCCAGTTGCTAGATACCTGAAAGCTGGAGAACTGCGCAAATCTGCGAAATCTGAGGAGAGAATGTTTTCCAGCTCCAAACTATTCAAATTCTCCAAAGAAGACGAGAAGTTGTTCCAAGAAGCCGCGAAAGAGATTACTGATACAGCTTCAACCGCAAAAGGAGCTACAAGCAAATCAGAGACTGTAAAAAGAGAGATAGACCCAGTTGAAAAAACAATGGCAGCAAAAAGAAGAAAAAGAGCCGATGCAAGAAAGAGAATAGATCTTGAAAATGGCATGGAAAAGCTCAATACAGATGACAACTAAAAGGATAATACAAACAACAATGATGCTACGTAATTTAATGTTGATGTATTAATTAAATCTGTAAGCGTCAAATTTTACTTGACATTTAAAAGCTATTGAAGTAGTACACTCCGAATTATTTCTGGTTGTCAATTTCGTCAATTTGTTAATTGCGCTGGAGCATATGTTAGGTGAATACGGGGTAATTTCTTAAAGGCATTCAGGTCATATTTAAAAAGCCCTGTAAGTACATTGTAATGGTGTTTCCGTTTCATAAATATTATTTTCGGTAAGAGGAATAATAAATACGATTTCCTTTAAGAGAAAATCAATAGATTTTTTGGTCTTTTATCAAATTCGACTTAACAGTTCCAATATTACCAATTTTGGTAATATTGACGCGATAAGACAGTGATTCTTTTAATTGGTTGATTTTAGTTTGAATCAACCGATCTACACGTGTAACGGGGTGTATCGTTACAAGAAAATTAACACTTTAAGGTTGTTAATTGTATATTATCTAAAAGGTAGAGAATATTTGGAGAATATATCTTTACGTGGTAATTTCCTAAAAGCTTATCTATTGGTAGATATACACCATTATATCTACTTTCTCCGCGGTCCAGTCAGCGCTGGACGCACGCAAAAGAAAAAGACAGATAAGACTTCATTACATGTTTTGTATTAGTTTAAAATTAATTTAGTACTTAATAGACAGAAGCAGAAGAACTTAATTATATTAAATACGGTTTTATCAACCTCTTTTAAGCAAGTGCTATAAAGAGAGTCTTCCTTTGCACGTACTAGGTGCGTGAACTGACGTGAGGCACCACTCGCACCGAGGCAGTGCGAAGTGGACTTTTATTGAAACAGTACAAGTCAGTAGTGCTCCGTTACACCTGGTAGCACTTTGTAGTTCGTCCGTTTCGCGTGATAGCTACTCCTTTCTAAGTGACATAGAAAGGAGTGCGGTCAAACGAATGAGTTCGACCGTAGGGAACGATGCCATCTTGGCCATGCTGTCCGATTTTGACAAAGATGCCCTCTATTTATCATCGCCAAGTTCATACACATGAACATGACGAGGCGAAGGAGAAGGTAGCCTTGCTTAATCCGCAAGGCTCTCAACAGGCAGAATTGTTGAGGTTACAACAAGTACAGAACCCTGTACCTGGGATGACGCACACGCGTCGTCCGGAAACCTGAAAGATTGACATCTCTAAGTATAGGGGAGTCGAAGAAGACTCTCTCTTGAGATGGTTTGTCGAGTTGGACGATGCATTAAGGGCACGTCACATCGTCGACGAGCAAATGCAAGTCGCATTCGCTCAATCAGATTAGGCAGGTCGCTCCAAAACTTGGGCATTGAGCCTTACGTTGCGCGACCCATACGTCTTTGGGTCGCTATAGGCTTTTAAAGCCCGGCTCAAACAGACGTTTGAACCGCCAAGGGCTGAGTTCAGAGCTCGTTCAGAGCTTCTGAAACTTAAGCAAGGCAAGCGTGATGTTCACGCATATTTTCAGCACATACGACTCTTAGCGAGTTGTATAACAAATAACATAGTCCAAGAACACACGTTGATTACGGTGTTCATGCAAGGTCTTACGGATGGTCCCGTAAAGACCCACCTGTTCCGCTTGGGACTGGATACGCTTCAAGAAGCAACATCCGTTGCGGAATAGAAGGATTTTAAGCTTGAGACAGGCTTAAGCTAGTTCGTCATCGTATCGTCCTCCATGACGACACGATTTAGGAAGTCCAGAGCACATGGACCTCTCTTACATCGAAAGCGAGAGACCTCGCTTTTCAAACAACAAGCGATTGCAGAAAAATGCAATCGCTGTCAAAAGTTAGGACACTATGCTAATAATCGTAGTGCTTCACGCCCAGTACCGAGAGGTACTGACCATAAATATGGACCTAATGCAAAAAGGGCAACGGTCACGGGTCCGACGTTGTTGCGAAATCACAGCAGCGAGGCGGACCTTAAAAAAACGGTCGGGCTCAATAGGGGCGCAACGCCCTACTGATCCAGCAACATCAAGAGAATTTGCAAATCTCTTGACTAAAGTTGCTCCAGACACATAATCATTATGTGTCTCTGCACCTGGCGATGAGGTATCCCTCATCACCTTAAAAGTCAAAAGTGACAAATGATATGTCACTTGGAGCCCTATTGGACTGTGGAGCGTCGAATAACTTCATTCGTCGCCAGTCGCTAGAGGGTCGTGGGCTCAAATATGTTGAGCGCGACATCCCTCTAACGAGGATGACGGTGCGTCTAGCGACAGGCGCATTGATAAAAGTAATGAAACGCGTAGTGAAATGTCACTACACGTATAAAGATTTACAGTACGATGATAATCACATCGTACTGGATTTGGATAACAAATTTAATGTCATCTTAGGTTTACCTTGGCTCAAAAAATATGAGCCAAGAATCAGCTGGCAGCATCGGTCCGTAAAAATGCCTGTCACTTGTTCATCAGATGGTCATCTATTGGACGCTTTGGAGCGTCCAAAAGCGTTTGGATGTACTATGAGTGAGTGCGATAGCCTCACTTGTGGTACGGTCGTTAGTACAACTGCACAAGATCACAGTGTGATTACTAAGCACACTGTGGAGTCAGCTGCCGGCGGCTGTGCTAATGCACAGGCAGCGCCGAAGGTCCACCACTCGAAAAGGTCGAGTGGATTGAGACATGAATGTACGCTTAGTGGGCGACATTCAAGGAGTATACCGGTTGCCCAAAAGGGACAACACGATGATCCTAGGTCGAGTAGAGAGTCGACCGTAGAGGACCCGACTGTGATAGCACAATCACACTCGGAAGACGTTGAGGGAAGAGGCCCCCACGTACTGAAGGAGAAATCTTCTTAAATAGTTGAAGTAACTAGACTTCAGTATTCCGAGGAATTGATCCCTTGGCAGCCTGTGGAAAAATTTCAGGAAGAAACCGAGACATTGAATGTCTTGGTTAATGACGGATCAAGAGTAGGCGCTTATACTCTTGATCTGTATGCGCCTCCGAATTTTACTTCGGAGATAGCTTGAATACCAACCCTAGAACCTAAGCGGTTCTTGAGAGATCTGCATGCTGGTAAAACCAAGCAGATCTGCTACTCGTCACAGAGAACGATAACGTAACCGACATTCGGCCAGCGGTAATTTTTGCAGAGAACGAACGGGTTTTCAGCAGCTCATCGATGGACGAAAGTGTCCTTGATGTGAAGACTCGTTTTGAGAGTTATACTACCCAATCCTGGGAGTCACTAAAGACAAATCCTTTATACAAGAATCTGATTGAATTCAGGGATGTATTCCCTAAAACAGTTCAATGCGAGTTGCCTCAGGATTAAGGCACTCGACATGAGATCAAGCTCAAACCGGGCTCGAAGTACTGTGTCATGAAACAGTAGTCACTGACTCGTGAACAAGTACTTGCGATCGATAAATTCTTTATCAATTAATTAAATCGGGCCATGTGAGGGAGCCAACCTCCCCACATAGCTCTCCGACCTTCTGTGTGCCAAAGACCACAGGAGGGTGGCGGATAGTGCACGTATTCAATAAACTAAATGCTGCAACGGTACCGGCCCAAACGCCGATACCTAGAAAGACGTAATCTTAGATGGTATGTCTGAGAATACCATATTTTCGTCTATAGATCGGATGGATAACTTATGTCAGATCCTTATGCGTCAACGGGACATCCCGTACACAGCAGTGAGCACTCCCAGTGGGATGCTCTGGGAATGGCTGCTAATACCACAGGGGCTTACTAACGCCCCTGTGGTAGCCATTCCCCTGCAAAATTCAACAGATGCGAAACGAATCTGTTAAGACCGGTGCGAGAATTTGCACGGAGCTACTTTGACGATGTATTCGTCCATAGCCGAGCCATGGACGGAAAGACAGACGTGGAAGTTCATAAAACTCACGTTCATCAGGTTCTTTCACTCATGCGAAAGCATAAGTTGTACGCAAATCTCAAGAAGTGTATATTCGCTGCAAGCGAAATACAATTTCTTGGGTGCATCGTCGGTAAACACGGCGTGCGCCCTGATCCCGAAAAGATTAAGGCACTCACCGACTGACCAGTTCCAGTCGATGTCAAGGACCTAGAAATTTCCTTGAATTAGCGACGTACTTGCACAAGTACTCACGCAATTATGCCGAGATGGAAGTTCATCGCTCTCGTCTCTTGAAAAAAAAAGACGAGAAATGGTTATGGAACGCTGATTGTCAGCGTTCCTTTGAAGGTACTAAGGAAAACTTTATCCAATC
Source organism: Bremia lactucae (assembly GCF_004359215.1). Classification (NCBI taxonomy): domain Eukaryota; phylum Oomycota; class Peronosporomycetes; order Peronosporales; family Peronosporaceae; genus Bremia; species Bremia lactucae. The sequence continues at coordinate 627,716 of NC_090626.1, forward strand.
GCACATCTTGGCGATTGCAGATCAAGACAGACCATTCCATATGGTCTGTGACGCCAGCGATTTCGCAATCGGCTGTGCGTAAATGCAATACGATACAGATGGCGCGTCGTCTGTTACCAATCGCGTCAGTCGCAACCAGCTGAACGCGTTACCCAGTGCATGACAAGGAACTCCTTGCCATGAAATATGCACTGTCTAAATTAAAGGTCAATCTCCTCGGAGATAAACCGTTCATCGTATATACGGACCATGCGTCGTTACGCACGGCCGTAAATAGCCCACCCTTCTCGCAAAGAATGGCGAGGTGGCTATCCTTCTTCGCGTAAGATAATTTCTCCTTGGATAATAAACCAGGACGACTTAATGTCGTCGCTGATGCAATATCACACCGACCCGATTCGAGTCAGCTGCGCATTCCCTCAGTGGAAATAATTCCACTGTTGCAACACTCATTTCAAGTGTTCTGTCATCAACCTTGTTTGATGACATAAAGAAAGCCTACGCAGAAGATAAGGGTCCACTGCGTTTATTGGATCATCTGATGAATCCATCCGATAATACTTTTAAAGATTTACCAGCTTTATATCGATCGTCATCCGATCGACACACAACACGCAACGGCATATTGTATTACACAGCAGGTGCAGGCGACACTCCACGTGTCGTCGTCCCAAATCCCAATGATTTGCGCTTGCGAATCATGTATGAGTGTCACGATGCACCAACAAGTGGGCATGGTGGACGTGAGAGAACTTAACTCTCAGTAAGTCGCGACTTTTATTGGCCGCGCCAGCATCAGTTCAAGCGCAAGTACATTCGGGCTTTCGAAGTATGACAACGGGTGAAGCCCAGCCCTTCATCCCGTGCACCTCTCCAACCTCTACCACTACCAGCAGAATGTTGGCAGTCCGTATCTATGGACCTCATCTTCGGATTTAACAAAGACGATCACAAAAACACTTGAATCCTCGTTTTTGTAGACAGATTCAGCAAGATGGTAGATTTTGCTGCAGTGCCAGAGTCTATCACGGCTCCGGACTGTGCCCGTGTCTCTATTGACGCGGTATTCAATTCCACGGCTTACCCCGTAAACTGGTCTCGGAAAGAGGTCCACGGTTTACGGCGGAGTTTTGGCAATCCGTGTTTCGATATCTCGGAACACGGTTGACTATGTCAACTTCTGATCAACCGGAGACGGATGGTCGGACGGAACGAGTAAATCGCGTCCTCGAAGATATACTTCAAGGTTACGTCCAATCGTATCCGAATTGGGACGACTATTTTTCCGATGGTCGAATTCGCCCTCAACAATTCGGTGCATGCGTCTACAACGCGTACCCACCCAATTAGAGGTATCCTCTAGTCTAAGGGGGGGGACTCGCACGAGCAAAGCCTTTCCGGCTCATGCTCATCACGCGTCGAAGTTACCAACGACGCGAGTGATATCGATGTCGAAGCAATCGACATCGAAGATGAGAAGATCTCATGGCAGTACGCACAAAGCGCACTAAAATAGACAAAATAATGGGTCAGCAGAAGAATTTCTGCTGGCTCCAGAATCAGTAGTCCGTTTCGTACAGGATTCCATTGCTAACGCAGCGAGCCGTCAGAAATGGAACGCAGACAAGCATGGAAGTGCAAACGTTAATTCATTTAAAGTTAATGACTTAGTACTACTCTCTACGGTAAGCTTACCTAAGCGTGTAGTCACTAATGTGGGTAGCAGTAAACTGCTAATAAGTTCATGGGCCTTTACGTGTTCTGCATCGCAGAGGCAACGCCTACACAATAGAATTGCCACGTAGAATGCAAACGCATCCTTTCCTTTAACACCGCATCAGTTACCTCTCCTAGAAGCTTATTCATTCAGTGTCTGCGCAAAGCTACTGACTTTGCGTATCCGTCAAATAATCAATGCTGACGTCTTACCAACCAGGTTTTGCTCAAAATAAATTATTTTGAACACCATCTTATAAAAAAGGATCATAATGTTCCCCTAGAAGAGAGGTCGCTAGCGCTGAAAGCGATTTAAGTTCAAACCCTATTTTTTAATCAGTGGACCATTATCAAAGAAAACTGTGCACATTTTGCTCGCCATCACGGCAAAGCGAGTCATAGACCTGGTCAAAGTCTTGAACACGAGATCAGTAAAGATTATTGTCAAGAATCCTGAACTTCAAAGACTCTACTTCCCATTTTGCTCGATATTTTATAATTATAAAGATAATTTTACTGTCGGCAACACTAGGCTCCATTCCCCTGCTGCGCTTCCACAATTTTCGGAGTCAGAAATAGGCGGTACGTGTCTTGAACGTCTTAATCGCTTCACCACTTTGCGGCTTCATGGGTCTTTTGATTGTCTAGCATCGGCTTTGGCACAGCAGATAGCAATAGCTAGTACTTAAAGAAAAAGAAAACCGGTATGGAAACATTCCTTTTTAATATAGCCACACCCCTCAAAAAGCAAAAGAAAACTACTACTAATAATAGGAAAGGTATTGCCACCCCCATTAACACTGAACAATATTTTTGCGCTTATTTCAGGGTGTGTATCGCTACAACTTCGCCAACATTTATATGCGCTTGTTTTAACCTTCTTGATTGCAGGTCCCAAATCTTCGATTTTGTGGCACTTGTTCCGTCCTTTCAATGTACTCAAACGGTGACGGATCGCGTTTGGTATTCTTTGATCCATTGGCCGTCCACATGTAGCCACTGAGGCCGGATCATTTATCGATGTGCTTGAAATAGATCGTTTTTGGCGTATCTTTGAGCCCTTGCTTCTGTACCCACCACCATGAGCGCAAGCAAGCCAAAAGTTCTGCTGTCTCGCCGGTTCTTACTGTTGTGTGGTATAATCAGTATTTTTTCTAAAGTACTACGAATTCTGGGAGTGCCCACTACTATGTACGGGATGTCCCGTTCACGCATAAGGATCTGATAAATAGTGAATTAATTTATTATTAGGTGTATTAACAACTTTTTATAACATAAGAACAATTGAATATTTTAATACTTTTGCTGCTATTTCTAGTGTTAATTTTTCTTAAATCATATATTAAGTATTTTTGATATATGCTCTCTTGAAAAAAAACTAAAAACAGAAATAGCAGCAAAAGTACTAAAATATTCAATTTCGGAATTTGTAGGCCTTCGTGCGTAATTTCTTCGTTGAATACCCTTTTTGAGATGCAATGCCTCCTCCGCTTCCTCATGGGTCTCATAAATGAGCTCTAGGGGTGGAGCAAGCAGCATGATGAAGACCGAGAGTGTCGTCGAACCACGAATAATAACTAAATCTACGCCAGCTAGTGGCTTCATTGCGGCAAATCTCCTTGACCTTGCTACTCAGGTTACAGGATTTAATCTCACGGGAATTGTGATATTTTTTACGCAGGTACCTCGAGATAATTTTCGCTTAGCAAGCAGATTCTCGCTTGGACAGCAAAGGCGGTATCACGGTTTGCATCCGCGTTGGATAATGAGTTGTAAATAAAGCTTCAATACCAGTATAAATGCACCGTAGAAAACTGACTGCGCCATGAGCACTGAGTCTTCTTGAAGAAATATAATGAATTGGTAGCAGGCCACAAAATAGCAATTTATGTACTGTTTTTAATAATCCCAACTATATCTAAAAAAATCGTTCACGTCCAAGACTGTATATGTAGCGGGGCACTACGACTTGTACTGCTTCAGTTGCGAGTGGTGCCTTACGTTATTTCACGTACACTAGTACGTGCAGAGGAAGACTCCTTTTTAAGGTAACTAGCTTAAAGAGGGTTAAATGAATACTGTACTAATATATTAAGTATCTCTTCTTTCTATCTGTTAACGATAACTTAATTATAAACTAATACTAAACATGCAACTGAAATCATATCTTATCTTATCTTATCTTATCTTATCTGTCTCTCTCTTTTGTTTACATCTACAGTTGATTAGTCTGCGGGATGAATTGATATAACTGCCTATACCTATTTATGGATAAGATTTCTGAACATTATTATTTAAAATAATATCCTCCAAATATTATCTACCTTCAAGATAATATATTTGTTAATAACCTTTAAGTGTTAATTTCATGTAACAATGCACCCCGTTACATTACCCCTCCCTTAAACGACAATCACTCTGACTGTCATTGGATGGAGTGGTCACTATGTGACCACTTAATTTAAAAACGGTGTTGATTGGTCAGCATCATCATTTCAAATTCCATCGCATGAAGAACAAACTCATACGGGGTGTTGATAGTGCTGCGCCTTCGGCTGCGGTTGCAGCCGCGGGTAACGCACTGTTATCTCTTGCGGCAGACGGAACGTCTGGCGTAGTGTCTTCCACTCGCACAACACTAGATGTTGCGAGTGCACGTGGTGAATCACCACGTGAATACGACCCCTCTTTGGAGGTCGACTACGAGTGCGAGTCGGATGAAGTGGCCGACTCGGGGAGAATGGAGCAGTCGCCTGATATCCGTCAGGCGGCTGACTATGAGCCTTCGAAGGAAAGGGGTCATTCTGATCGACGTGGGAACAGTCTATCTGGATCCGACGATGAGGATGATCCCTCATCGCCCGTACGATCTCCCGTACAGTCTCCCATTCGGTCACCTGCACGTGTCTCTGTGCAAGGTGACGACGATGGCGTAAGGCATCGTAAGAAAAGTTCTTGTGGTACCCCTGCTTCAGTGGGTACCACTCAGGGGAGTGAAGACAGTAAAATGTCTCATCTCGCGCCGAAAAAGAAGCCGTGGCTTGTGCCAGAACGGCTAATCAATAGCTTGTCTGGAGAAACTACTCCTCACAATAAATATCCCTTAGTTATTGCGACAAAGCTACATGGCCTTTATCCCAGCGCGAAGAACTTTCGCGCTGAGGAAGATTTTTATCTATGTTTTTCTTAAGCATCGATGGTTTAGTGGCAACAATAAGCGAGATAAAGTCTCGCTAATACAAGCCTAGAGCGCGTTCATTCGCAATGTCAAAGACATTGAACACGAAGCCTGGCTTCAAAAACTAAACGCGAATCGCGTTAAGTTTGAGAAACGAACTCCAACCGGTGCAAAGTATAAATTGCATCGGTTGTCACGTGAGGCTGGGCTTCCATGCCTCACGTGGGGTGATCCCAGTCCGTGTTGTGTTGACAACTCGAAGAGGGTAAAAGGGGATGTCTATTCCCTTTCTTCGCCCTGGCGAAGGGCTCGCATCTCTATTGAGATGCGTGAAGCGATTGACGTTTTGCAATCGATTTACATGCGCCAGGGGCGCGTTTTTTCGATGAGCCTTCTGAACCATCGGGTGGGTCTTGTCATACTGACGGACGAGGCCCTCAACGTCAGCAACCAGCTGGGGACGAGGCTCCCAGCTGTCATGTGAAGGTCGATAACCACGCCAGCGAATAAGATAACTCGTTCGCTGCCCCTTCACATCACGGGTGTTCTGGATACGTTCCACAAGAAAACGCTGATCATCGTGGGAATCCACCAAATGTTGTGGTGGAGGAGGGAAAATTTGATCCGAACCGTGTGTCGTATCTAATGTCGAGGATCGACAAAAACGATCACTTCCTCCATGATTTGGAGGAGAGACTTGACCACGAGCGCGGCAAGCGTCGCTCGTTGGAGCAGACGGTGCAGTCTCACCATATCGAGCAGTTGGAAGAGACCGTTCGAAGAGTGCGTACTCCATGTTGGAGTACGAACGGAAATATCATGCTGTTCGCGATGAGCTGTCGTCAGCTCATCGCAGTTTCGAGGATATTCGGAACCGGCATGAGAAACTTCAGGTTCAACATGAGAATCTGGCTTGCGATCACAAGAATCCTTTCGGGATTCTTGAAAAGGGTGGTCAAATCCGTCCTCAGATAAAGCCGCGTACTGATGGTACGGACTGAGCCGACCAACGTAAAACGTAGGATGCGTTCGCATCCTAGGGTCTATCTCCTACGAGATAGACCCTAAATTTAGCCAATGCATATTTCATGGCAAGGAGTTCCTAGTCATGCACTGGGTAATTGCGTTCAGCTGGTTGCAGCTGACGAGATTGGTAACAGACGACGCGCTCCGCGCCGTCTGTATCGTAGTGCATTAACGCGCAGCCGAATTCGAAATCGCTGACGTCACGGACCACGTGGAATGGTCTGTCTTGATCTGCAATTGCCACGATGAGCGATTGCATCAAGCTTTGCTTGATACTTCAAACGAACGCTGACAATCAGCGTTCCATAATTATTTCTCATCTTTTTTCAATAAACGAGAGAGATGAACTATCATCTCTGCATAATTGCGAGAGTACTTGTGCAAGAACGCTGCTAAAACAAGGAATTTTCTAAGTCCTTGACATCGACTAAAATTGGCCAGTCGGTGGTTGCCTTGATCTTTTCGGATCAGGGCGCACGCCGTGTTTACCGACGATGCACCCAAGAAATGGTATTTCGCTTGCAGCGAATATACACTTCTTGAGATTTGCGTGCAACTTATGCTTTCGCATAAGTGTAAGAACCTGATGAACGTGAATTTATGAACTACCACGTCTGTCTTTCCGTCCATGGCTCGGCTATGGACGAATACATCGTCAAAATAACTCCGTGCATATTCTCGCACCGGTCTCAACAGATTCGTTTCGCATCTGTTGGATGTTGCAGGGGAATGGCTGCTAATACCACAGGGGCGTTAGTAAGCCCCTGTGGCATTAGCAGCCATTCCCAGAGCATCCCACTGTAAGTGCTCACTGCTGTGTACGGGATGTCCCGTTCACGCATAAGGATCTGACATAAGTTATCCATCCGATCTATAGACGAAAATATGGTATTCTCAGACATACCATCTAAGATTACGTCTTTCTAGGTATCGGCGTTTGGGCCGGTACCGTTGCAGCATTTAGTTTATTGAATACGTGCACTATCCGCCACCCTCCTGTGGTCTTTCGCACACAGAAGGTCGGAGAGCTATGTGGGGAGGTTGACTCCCTCACATGGCCCGATTTAATTAATTGATAAAGAATTTATCGATCGCAAGTACTTGTTCACGAGTCAGTGACTACTGTTTCATGACACAGTACTTCGAGCCCGGTTTGAGCTTGAGCTCATGTCGAGTGCCTTAATCCTGAGGCAACTCGCATTGAATTGTTTTAGGGAATACATCCCTGATTCAATCAGATTCTTGTATAAAGGATTTGTCTTTAGTGACTCCCAGGATTGGGTAGTATAACTCTCAAAACGAGTCTTCGCATCAAGGACACTTTCGTCCATCGATGAGCTGCTGAAAACCCGTTCGTTCTCTGCAAAAATTACCGCTGACCGAATGTCAGTCACGTTATCGTTCTCTGTGTCGAGTACGCAGATCTGCTTGGTTTTACCACCATGCAGATCTCTCAAGAACCGCTTAGGTTCTAGGGTCGGTATTTGAGCTATCTCCGAAGTTAAATTCGGAGGCGCATACAGATCAAGAGTATAAGCGCCTACTCTTGATCCGTCATTAACCAAGACATTCAATGTCTCGGTTTCTTCCTGAAATTTTTCCACAGGCTGCCAAGGGATCAATTCCTCGGAATGCTGAAGTCTAGTTACTTCAACTATTTGAGAAGATTTCTCCTTCAGTACGTGGGGACCTCTTCCCTCAACGTCTTCCGAGTGCGATTGTGCTATCACAGTCGGGTCCTCTACGGTCGACTCTCTACTCGACCTAGGATCATCGTGTTGTTCCTTTGGGGCAACCGGTATACTCCTTGATGTCGCCCGCCAGGCGTCCATTCATGTCTCAATCCACTCGACTTCTTCGAGTGGTGGACCTTCGGCGCTGCCTGTGCATTAGCACAGCCGCCGGCAGCTGACTCCACAGTGTGATTAGTAATCACACTGTGATCTTGTGCAGTTGTACTAACGACCGTACCACAAGTGAGGTATCGCACTCACTCGTAGTACATCCAGACGCTTTTGGACGCTCCAAAGCGTCCATCAGATGACCATCTGATGAACAAGTGACAGGCATCTTTACGGACCGATGCTGCCAGCTGATTATTGGCTCATATTTTTTGAGCCAAGGTAAACCTAAGATGACATCAAATTTGTTATCCAAATCCAGTACGATGAAATTATCATCGTACTGTAAATCTTCATACGTGTAGTGACATTTCACTACGCGTTTCATTACTGTTATCGATGCGCCTGTCGCTAGACGCACCGTCATCCTCGTCGGAGGGATGTCGCGCTCAACATATTTGAGCCTACGACCCTCTAGTGACTGGCGACGGATAAAGTTATTCGACGCTCCGCAGTCCAATAGGGCTCTAAGTGACAAATCATTTGTCACTTTCAACTTCAAGGTGATGAGGGATACCTCATCACCAGGTGCAGAGACACATAATGATTGTGTGTCTGGAGCAACTTTAGTCAAGAGATTTGCAAATTTTCTTGAGGTTGCTGGATCAGTAGGGCGTTGCGCCCCTACTGAACCCGACCGTTTTTTGGCGTTCCGCGTCGCTGTTGCGATTTCGCAACAATGTCGGACACGCGAGCGTTGCCCTTTTTGGCATAAGGTCAAAAATTACGTTTAGTTACTTTCGGTGCTGGGCGTGGGGCATTACACTCATGAGCGTAGTGTCCTAATTTTTGGCAGCGATGACATTTCTGCTATCGCTTATTGCTCGAAAAGCGAGGTCTCTCGCTGTCGACGTAAGAGAGGTCCATGTGCTATGGACTTCCTTAATCGTGTCGTCATGGAGGTTGATACGATGACGAACTAGCTTAAGCCTGTCTCAAGCTTAAAATCCTTCTATTTCGCAACGGATGTTGCTTCTTGAAGCGTATCCAGTCCCAAGCGGAACAGGTGGGTCTTTATGGGACCATCCGTAAGACCTTGCATGAACACCGTAATCAACGTGTGTTCATGGACTAGGTTATTTGTTATAGAACTCGCTAAGAGTCGTATGTGCTGGGCATATGCGTGAACATCACGCTTGCCTTGCTTAAGTTTCAGAAGCTCTGAACGAGCTTCGAACTCAGCCCTTGGCGGTTCAAACGTCTGTTTGAGCCAGGCTTTAAAGGCCTATAGCGACCCAAAGACGTATGGGTCGCGCAACGTAAGGCCCAATGCCCAAGTTTTGGTACGACCTGCCAGATTTGATTGAGCGAATGCGATTTGCATTTGCTCGTCGATGATGTGACGTGCCCTTTTGGCATCGTCCAATTCGACAAACCATCACAACAGGGAGTCTTCTTCGACTCCCCTATACTTAGAGATGTCAATCTTTAAAGTTTCGGGACGACGAGTTTGCGTCATCCCAGGTACAGGGGTCGTACCTGTTGTAACCTCAACAGTTCTGCCTGTTGAGAACCTTGCTGATTCAGCAAGGCTACCTTCTCCTTCATCTCGTCAAGTTCATGTTGTATGAACTTGGCGATGGCTGAATGGAGGGCATCTCTGTCCAAATTGGACAGCATTGCCAAGATTGCATCGTTTCCTACGGTCGAAATCATTCGTTCGATCGCCCTTCTTTCTATGTCACTTAGAAAGGAGTAGCTATCTCGGGAAACGTGACGCATATTCCCACTATTATCAAACATGTCCATGATCGATGAAGGAAATGTGGTCCTTGGACGGACTACAAAGTGCTACCAGGTGTAACGGGACACTACGACTTGTACTGCTTCAGTACATCCACTTCGCACTCCTTCAGTTGCGAGTGGTGCGTTACGTTATTTCACGTACACTAGTACATGCAGAGGAAGACTTCTTTCTAAGGTAACTAGCTTAAAGAGGGTTAAATGAAAACTGTATTAATACAACTTAGTATATCTTCTTTCTATCTGTTAACTCTAACTTAATTTTAAACTAATACTAAACATGCAATTGAAATCTTATCTTATCTTATCTGTCTCTCTCTTTTGTAGACATCTACAGTTGATTAGTCTGCGAGATAAATAGATATCATGGCCCATACCTATTCATAGATAAGATTTCTAAATATTATTATTTAAAATAATATCCTTCAAATGTTATCTATCTTTTAGATAATATATTTATTAACAGCCTTTAAGTGTTAATTTCATGTAACGATAACCCCGTTACAGTATAGGCCGGGTATGTGGCGCTATCAAAATTATTTGGGGGTGTAAACCAGGGTGTGTGGCTTTACCGAAAGGATGGTGTGGCTTTACCGGCCCCCTAAACAAATAGTCGACCTCTCAGTTGCTTCGCTCCACCAAAGTGACTCTATATTGCTTTATTACCGGCTTCATCCGCAACACTCGCACAGGATTGCCCCATCCGGCTGTCGTCCTCGATGAGCGGCGCCACCGCACTGCTCCATGGCTAACAGCCATTAAACAATTGTGTGCACTGCAGTTCAATAGGCTCTCAACAGGACTGTTGAGAGCCTCGCTCCGAGCCTGCCCTCGCCTCAGCTCATCCTGAGTCTGCGTGATAGACTCCCGCGTAGCATGACTTTTTGCCTCGGACGCGACTCATCGCTGTTTAAGCACAAACATTTTAAATTGCTCAACCTGAGTAACATGTTGCTCAGGAGGACTACTGAAAAGTTTCGCAGGTCCGATTCCGGAGCACATTAAGGTGCCCGCGTTTATGAACGGACTACGGCATGGCCCATGGCGACAGGCCCTTTATAGAAAGGTGCCGTCGACGTTGGAAGAGGCAATCCAAATTGCCTTAGTTGAGGAGCAATCCTACAACAATGCCTCGGCGACAACTTGGTATAAGCTGTCGGCCGAGAGTACAGATGCCACTCCTATGGAGTTGGGCAATGCAGGCGTTGTCTACTTTAAATGCGGCAAGCGCGGACATAGGATGACTCGCTGCTATGCCAGGGTCCCTGCTCGGGCGAAGACGTCTAGCAAAAGGACCCCCTGCCCAAAGGGCAATTGCAGAATCAGCGTACGAGACGCATAAGTTATGCATCGACCAGGTTATGCATCGACCACGGAGAAGTCGGGAAATGCAGGAGCGCAGTAAGGACGGAATGCTCTACTGATCTGGACTCTGAAGCTAACCCTAAGCTCAGAGTTATCGAACAAATGGGTAGCACAGTCCCTGAGGTCTTGGACCTCAACCCTTCTGGTCAAAAGCGCTCGAGTACGAGGCTATTGCCAGATGATGACTATTCTCGTGAATCCGGGTGCATCACAAAAGTATGTTATACTCGCGGCTCTAAAACAAAGACCGGCGATGATTGAGTCGTTTTGCCAGGATGACAAGCAAGAAGAGGCGACCATTCGTTTAGCGAACAACGCCCTCGTTAAGTCTGAGAGAGTTCAAGTAGAACTCGCCTTCAATTTTGGTGACTTCTCATGTAAAAGAAGTTCACAGTGCTAGGAATGGAGAGTCTGTATGACTTATGCCATGGTTGGCAAAACACCAATCATGGATAAGTGGCGTACACGCACAGTTGCGAACTCTGCGCAGGACACCGGAAAGGATGTGGTCCTACGAGAGGCTTATGCAACTGATGGCGTGTCAAACACAGTTGATGGCGTGTTGAAGGGATGTCAAACGTCACTAAGTCCTACCCAGAACGTGCAGACTGGGGTAGTGAAAAGACGATGACAAGTTGTCATGCGTCCGAATGTCCTGCACAGAGCCGAAAGCCTGTGGCAGTAGACGGCAAGCTGACAGGAAGTCAAGCGCTCGCAAGAACCAGCATAGTGCCTACAGCGTGGTGCGGTTGGAAGGGGTGCGTTGGACAGGAGACCAACGGCACCGGCTTGTCAGTCAAAAGTCAAGGTGACTCGAAGAACGGGTACCCGACAGATTAGTGCACGTCTAAACGAGTGAACTTTAAATTAGATCATATTGAAGAGGACGGGCCATTCGGACGATGTGTTCGAGGCCGTCAAAGATAATATTGGGGTGGCATTATCAGTTGAGTGCTCCAGCAAATCTTTTAATCTGAATATCCCAAGGAAGTCGTGGGGTAGATCCACGAAATCGTCACAACAGTTACAGAAGAGAGCTTGGTGGACTAAGAGCGTCCTAGAAGCGGACAAAAAGAAACGGCTCGCTGCTCAAGGCTAGGATGCCTTGAGATACAGTCCGTTCTTTGAGGTTCTGTGGAAACATCGCGATGTATTCCTTGAAGATGTGCCGAGCCGCCTATTTGCAGGTAGGGGCATCGGGCACGAAATTGACCTCGAAACTAGCACCAAGTATTGTGTGACCAGGCAATGGCCGTTGCTGAAAGAACACGCCGATTATATCGATATGTTCTTCGACAAGCGAGCCAAGGCGGGACATGTACGTGAGACCAAGTCATCTCACTTCAGCACGATATTTTGTGTGTATAAAGCCACATGCGGATGGCGCGTTGTTCATGCTTACAAAAAGCTAAACACGGCGACCATACCGGCAACAAGCGCCAATCTCACGATAAGATGTTCTGGTAAATTCATGGAAAAGTCAACTATTTGTCACGCGTTGGATTATGGCTACTATCAAGTTCTCATGAGAAAGTTCGATGTAGCTAAAACGGCAGTAAGCACCCCGAGTGGTATGCTTTGGGAGTGGCTTGTGATGTCCCAACGTTTGGAAAACGCACAAGCGACATTCAACCGAGTGGTGGCTTACGTGATGCGTCTGCACCGTGCCTACGCGCCTCATTACTTTGACGATGTATTCGTGCATAGTAGGGCCGAGGACGGGCTGAGCGCAATAGAGCCGCACAAGCGTCATTTAGACACTGTGTTGCAGACTTAAAGGACGCCCAATTGCTCGTCAACTTGCAAAAGTGCGTCATAGGGGTCCCCGAGATATCTGTGCTGGGATGCATCGTTGGTTCACATGGTGTACGAGCAGGCCCAGACAAGGTAAAATCAGTAAAGGATTGGTCAACCCCACGGCATGTAGAGGATTTGCGCCATATGCTCAGGGCTCGATAATTACTTAAATAAATATAGCAAAAATATGCTGAGCAAACTAAGCCACTATCTGAAATCCTTGAAAAGGACGCAGAATGGGTTTCATCAAAAAAACAAGCAGATGGTTTCATAATTGTGAAGCAATCTCTTAAATATGCACCGGTCTTGGGATTGCCATATGAAAATTAATTCTTAAGCGTCGTTCGCGACTTAAGCAATTTTGCAATTGGCAGCGCGCTCATGCAGAAGGATGACAACGGCGTTGACCGTGTCATATCTAATCATTTCCGGCTTTAAGAAAGCTGCGAAACTGAATTACCCATGACAAGGAGCTACTTGCAATAAACTATGCTCTTGTCAAGTTTCGAGTGCACCCATTGGGCGCTGAGCCATTTGTGGTTTATACGGATCACACATCATTGTGGACCACAATAATCTCACCGCACCTCTCGCCTAGAATGGCAAGATAGGTTACATTCTTCTCTGAATTTTATTTCAAAATTGATTCCAAGCCGGGGAAGTCAGTCGAATATCTTGGCTGACGCTTTATCGCGCAGACAAGACTTCGAGGTAAGACACCAGAAAAGTGTCGAGTGCTAAAGCACAATCTGAGCCTTTAACGTTGCCAGACATTAAGACCCACCTCGTCACGAGCTCATTAGCCTCTAAAATACAAGAGAGCTACAGTCAGGAAGAACGTTGTCTTCTGCTGTTGAATAACTTCGGTGGACGAAAGGTAACCCCTCCATCGCACCTGAAACCTAAGCTAAATCGCCTTAGCTCCAGCGATGGCCTGTTATGACATCAGCTGTCACCTTGTGATCCCTTGAAAATCGCTGCACCTCACGCCACAGATCTCAAGCTGGAGATCCTTCACGAGCTCCATGATGCACCATCTAATAGGCATCTGGCAGTGAAAAGACATTCTTAAAAGTGTCAGAGGAATTTTGGTGGCCACACCTATATCGATGGGTGGCCAACTATATTTGCTATTGCGAAAAGTGTCAGCACGTTAAGTCTGCACCGTTGAGCAGTCGCCTTCGAAGCTGCTCCCGATTTAAATGTATTGTTTGAAGTCAGTCAGTCTGGACTTTTGGATCTCCACTTTCAAATAGATAAATTTTCATGTTTGGAATGCCGCCCGATCACAAGGGTCGGATGCGGCTCATCGTCTTTGGAGACAGACTGAGCAAAATCATGCATGTAGTACCATGTAAAATATCGATCACAGGCAAGGAGGTAGGTCTCTTGTTCTGGATCATGTATACGTACTACATGGGATGCCCAAGTCCATAGTATCGGACCGGGATCCACGTTTTACGTCTGGTTTTGGCGTCATGGGTTTGAGCTGCTAGGTAGCAAGATCTACATGTTAACCGCAGATCATGCTCATATCGATGGCCAAACAGAACGTGCCAATCGGTTCGTGGCGGATGTAGTGCGCAGGGTAGCGACTCCCAAAGAGTGAAGCAAACAATTGCCCTTGATGAAGTTCGCTATAGATAACAGTGTCCACGCCAGTACGGGTGGAATTCCGCTTTATATAAACAGACTGCGCCATCCCCCGACGCTAGTGTCGTTTGCGCGTAGCCCGAGTCTTAGTGGGGGGGGGCTTCCACTACGCTCGGTGCGAAAATGAACTTGTCCCTTTTCGCACCGAGCGTAGTGAGAGCCCCTCCCCAAGTTCCGTCAAAATGACGATTACCCGTGAGGGTATCATCTCAAAGACATAAACTTGCCCTAGTAACCCTGCCGGGTTGGCAGTGGTTTGTATGAAGTCACGACAAGGAATGCAATAACGATGTTTCGTTATTTACAACTACGTCCTATGGCCGACCTCTCGGCGGTGTCATAGCCGAATAAGATACAAAAAGCGTGAGCGAAACTCGACGCTTTGTGAATAAGCGATTAGCAATCACACCAAAAGGCCGTGATGCGATGGCAAGCGCACATGATAAACCAAATGAATATGCTGACCGAAATGGTCGCAAAAACAATGAACGCTTTAGAGCGGGAGAAAAGTTACGATTAAGTACGGCTACCCTACCTAAAAGTGCAATTTCTGCACTACCTGGAGGTGACTTCGAAGTTATTACCGCTTTATATTAGGCCGTTAATGGTGATAGAAGGGGTTGGAGCCCTAAACTGTAGGCTCACTCTTTTTCGTGTATGAAGACGGACCCCGCATTTACGTGGGTCGCCTGAAACGGTATGTTGATCCAGAAGAGATCACACACCCATCCGTTTAAGGGGACCGATGGTGACGCCGACTGTAAGTCGAGCGTCAATTAGGTGAGGGGGACTGGGAAGGTGTAAAACGTTTAGCCGAATGACTCCTCCCGCCACGATAAAGACTCGAAGAGCGAGGGAGTAATGTGAGTCCCTCAGAATCGATCTTTCCAAGATGTCAAGCCGAAGTTCTAGGCGCTCATAACCACGACGATCCTTCGCGCGGGCATCGTGACGATCCGAGGTCAGACGCAAGGCTTGACTCTCAAGATCCCCAATGCGTCCTTCGGCAGCGCTCGACGCCTGTGACTGAACGGACGCGGGTAAGGCAGCCTCGAGTAGGTGGGCGAGATTGCCACTCTTATCCGGCGCTGCGTGCACGGATAGGTGCGAGCGGGATTTAACGCTTCCTTGTTGTTTGCCCACCGATCCGTGAGGCAAATGTATCACGTCTTGTCTAATGAAAGGGATATCTAAAGAGTTTTTACTCTTGGGAACCGACTGATACCCTTCGTATTGATTTGCCCGGCTTTGCGACTGCCTATGAAAAGAAGCACCAGCTGAGGCCTCTTCGCTAGTCCAAAATGAACTAGCAGAAGAAGCGCGGTGAGAAGAAACAAAAGTACAGTAAACCCATGCTTTCTTTCACACGCAAGCGGGCAGAATTAATACGCTGCGACCGCTGTTTCACCGCATCGCGATGAAATCAGAATGTGGCGCGTGAATTCCGCCTCGAAATTGGGCAGGCGTTCCATTTGAACGCAACACGACCGGGATCGAAGAAATTCGTCCAAGCGGTTTCCCCTAAGACCTCCATGCATCATAGACGCCGTAGTAATTATGTGCGGCTACGATAGCACGCTCTAGGAGCGACGCTCTCGACCTGTTGGCACGAGGCCATTGAGATGGAGGGGGCATATTTGGTATGCCACTCGTCACATAGCAACGTTCAAAACGACTACCTTGTGATACCGACTGAGCACGTTCACGTCTTTCGGCGGAGCTTTAGGCTCATAATCCTCCATGTCAGAACCATTATGAATAATGTCTGAGCAATAGACGTTGTGGTTTTACCCAACGTAGAAGCAGCTGCGCCTTTGGGGGCAGTGCTCTCATTCATGGTTGCTGCGCTAGCCAGCGCAGCGACGAGACAGCATTTAGAAACTTTGTTGTCTTCATGTTAGAAGCAATGAGTGAAGTTTGGATAGGCAATAAAGAGCCATCATCGTTCCTCATCAGCTCGCTGTCCTCATCACTAATATGAGGTGATGGCAGCGTTGTCGACTCATTGTAGTCAACAATGAGCGACGGATCTACATCCTCACTGTCAAAGTGGGATGGATCTTTCAGTCCAGTTAAAGCGACAGCAGCAGAAGCTGTCGGCGTTGTAACTGTTGCACTGAGCGGCGGTGTGTCAACGCGGCGTGTGCGCTTCGTGCGTAGTTGAGTGGGTCGTTTAACACAGTTCGCTAGCGTGACTGAGAGATAAAAGCGGCGCGTAAACCAGCTCGCTGTTCCTCGCCCTTCTTGACGAATTTTAAAATCTAATTTCCTTTTTCAAGGGCGGATGGTGTAACGGGCTAAAGTTGCCCTACTTTGTGTACTTAAAAGGATGGTAAATTCCTTAAGAGAAGTAATTAGACCAAACAGCAGGGTGTGGTTCGCGTTGTGATCCACCCTTGTATACATGATACACTTGGATGCATTCACATTGGAAGATATGACGCTAAGTGTCATCCGTGATGACGGCTAGCGTCCTCCGTTACGCGAGGTATCTAAATTATACGCTCGCAATACATATCAGTGTCTATCTACAGAGATGGCATTTATAATTGGTTAATATATGTTTATATTTAATACGACTAAATGAAAATCAGTTTGAAACTATTTCCTAGTCCGTAAGTGCGCAGGCGGAGTCGGATTACCGCTCCTGTGACGTCATATGTAGTAAGATGCTTAATTCGTTGGGTAAGGCTGCTTCGGCGCCCACCAAGTAACTCACTGCACATGAGATAAGACAATCAGACCGTTTCCTCGCTATGCTTGGGTGTGTGCTTAAGTAGAGCGTGACCGCAAAGACGTTCTGCCTACATTCGTTTAAAAGCAATCATCCGCTACAGTATCGGACCCAAGAGCTGATTAAGATAGCGCGCGCTTCTCGTAACAAAAATTGAGAACGTTGCGAACATCGCGCGCTAACGAAACGCAATAGACAAACCTACGTAAGTTTTCAGCTGACACATAGTGGGGCTATTTGTTAAAAGATAACTCATGTGAGAATTTTCTCCTGGTTTGATACTCACTAAGTAAGCTCCCTATCGCTAGAAGCAATTAAATTTTCCGGCCTTGGCTAGAAATTACTCGCCAATTGTAGGTCTTGCGATGTATCCATATTGAGGCTATATTGAATTCTCAGGTAATCGAGACTGATTGCAGGGTATTAAAAAAACACTTACAGTATTAGATGGGACAGCCTTCTAATTATCATAAGCTTTCGATATCCTACCTAAGACATCGAATGGGTTTTTACCCGCGTCGGCAGTTGTAACACATTTGCCTTTATTCTGCTGTCATAAACGCAATCTGTTTTCTAAAAAACGAGGCATTTCTTTCGATTTCGTGGCATCAGTAATCACAAAAGTTGAAACTTATTAAGAAATTCAGCAAACGAAGTTACCTTTACTAGCTACATGTATGTTCTTAGGCACTATACACTCTATAAATTGCTTGTACAAGCGCCATTCGTTGCGGGTATATTACGATTGCTTATGTATTTTATCAAGCGTTACGCCTACTAGTCGACGCAATCTGGATTCAGCCATGGCGGCTTTGGAGAGTAAAGCAAATGTTATAAGTAATTGTGCGCGCATTTTTATGGCATAATCCTCATGTGTGTGTAATATTGAGAAGTCAAAAGCTGCCGATTACTGGACTCCAGCATGCTTGCTGCGAAAAGTATGTTCGACGACGTTAAATTGTTCTTTCTAACTACACGATTCCATATGGGCAGCTGTCACTATGTCTATACAACTGTCTAGCAGCTTGCAAGGCACTAAAATGGTCGCTACAAACCTAGATCCACTTGCAACAATGAACTGTACTAGTCAGTAAGCACATGAGTTCGCGTTGAAAAGTAGACAGCGACTTCTAAGTGTCAAAAAAATTGACTTGAATTGCTTAAAGTTGAACTCATTTGTGCTACTGTGGTTACCTTGCTGCATCCTTACGCTCTAGTCCAAAATCTTAACTTTTAGAAGTCGCCAAGAGCACGTCTGTAACGGGGCACTACTGACTTGAACTGCTTTAGTAAAGTCCACTTCGCACTGCCTCAGTGCGAGTAGTGCTCACGTCACTTCATGTACTCTAGTACGTGCAGAGGAAGACTCTCTTTAAAACACTTGCTTCAAAGAGGGTAAATTAAAAACTGTTTTTAATAAGCTTTGATTTTTCTGCTTCTATCTGTTTAATACTAACTTAATTATAAACTGATACAAAACATGTAATAAAGCCCGTTCAGCGCTGACTGGACCGCGAAGAAAGTAGATTTAATGGTAAATATCTACCAATGGATAAGCTTTTAGAATATTACCATGTAAAGCCCTATTCTCCAAATATTATCAACTTTTAGATAAAATATTAATTTACAACCTTTGCGTTTATTCCATGTAACGATACACTCCGTTACATTGCTCCCCCAATTAAGCGACAATCACTCCGACTGTCAGTGGATAGAGTGGTCACTACAAGACCACTTGATTAAAAACGATGTTGATTGGTCAGAACTATCATTTTTAATTCTATCGAATGGTTAACAAGTCCATGCGGTATGCGAATAGTGCGGCGCCTTCGGCTGCGGTTCATGCAGCCGCAAACGACGCATTATTGTCTCTTGCGGCAGACGTTGCGTCTGCCGTAGTATCATCTTCTCCCGCAACTCTAAATGTTGTGGGTGCACGTGGTGAGCCACCACGTGAATGCAAATCCTCTTTGAAGGTCAACTATAAGTGCGAGTCGGACGAAATGGCCGACTCGGGGAGAACAGAACAGTCACCTGATCGTCGTCAGGCAGCTGGCTATGAGTCTTCGAATGAGGGGGCTCAATCGAGTAGACGTGCTAATAGCATTCGCTATAGCATTTTCAGTCCAGACGATGAGGATGATTCTTCATCGCCAGCACCGTCTCCCGTGCCGTCACCCACACATATTTATGTGCGTGGTGATGACGATGGCGGAAGCCATCGTAATAAAAGCTCTTGTGGTACTCCTGAAACAGTGGGTACCAATCAGGGGATCGTAGACACTAAAATGTATTGTCTTGCCCCTAAGACGAAGCCGTGGCTTTTCCCGAACGATTAATCAATAGCTTGGCTGGAGGGACTACTACTCACAATAAATATCCCTTATTTATTGCGACAAAGCTACATGGCCTTGATCCCAGCGCGAAAGACCTTCGTGCTGAAGAAGCTTTTTATCTCGATACTTTTTAAGCATCGATGGTAGAGTGGTGGCACAACAAGCGAGATAAAGCCTCGCTTATAAAAGCCTGGGGCGCGTTCGTTCGCAATGTCGAAGACATTGGACGCGAAACCTGGCTTCAAGACTGAACGTGATTCGCGTTAGGTTTGAGAACGAACTCCAACCGGTGAAAGGTATAAAGTGCATCGGTTGTCACGTGAGGCAGGACTTCCATGCCTCACGTAGGGTGGTCCCTGTCCGTGTTGTGTTGACAACACGAAACAACGAAACAGGGATTTCTATTGAGATGCGCGATGCAATTGACGTTTTGCAATCGAGTTACATGCGATAGGGACGCGTGCTTTTCGATGGACCTTCAGCTCCATCGGATGGGTCTCGTCATACTGATGGACGAGGCCCTCAACGTCAACCATTAGCTGGGGACCAGGCTCCCAGCTGTCATGTTTAGGTGGATAATCGCGCCAGCGAATAAGATAACTTGTTCGCTGCCCCTTTACATAACGGTGGTTTTGAATACGTTCCACAAAAAAACGTTGACCACCGTGGGAATCCACCAAAGGTTGTGGCGGAGGAGAGAAAATTTGTTCCGACCCATGTGTTGGATCTAGAGTCAATATCGACAAACTCGATCACTTCCTCCATGATTTGGAGAAGGGACTTAATCACGAGCGCGGTAAGCGTCGCTCGTTAGAGCAGACGGTGCACGCTCGCCATATCGAACAGTTGGAATTTTGTTCGAAGAGTGCGTACTCCATGTTGGTGTACGAACAGAACTATCACGCTCTTCGTGATGAGCTGTCTTCCGCTCATCGCTGTTTCGAGGATCTTCGGACCCGACATGAGAATCTCCAGATTTAACATGATAATCTGGTTCGTAAACACAAGAATCTTTTAAGGATTCTCGAAAATGGTAGTTAACTACTACCCAACTTCATTGGGCCTTTCTGTGTACTGCATCGCAGAGGCACTGCGTACACAATATAATTGCCATGTAGGATGCGAACGCATCCTACGTCTTACGTTGGTCGGCTCCGCCCGTACCATCAGTACACGGTCTCGTCCGAGGACGGATCTGATCACTACACCCTTAGGTAAGTTTACCGTAGAAAGTAGTACTAGGTCATTAATTCAAAATGGATGAACATATGCTCTTCCATGTTTGTCTGCGTTCCGTTTCTGCCGGTCCACTGCGTTAGCAATGGAATCCTGTACGAAACGGATTGCTGATTCTCAAGCCAGCAGAAATTCTTTTACTGACTCATTTGTTTTATCTTTTTCAGTACGCTTTGTGCGCACTGCGATGACATTTTTTCATCTTCGATGTCGATTGCTTCGACATCGACATCATTCTCTTCCATGGTAACTTCGACACGTGATGAGTATGAGTCAGAAATGGGTTGGCTCGTGCGAGCCCTCCCTTAAACTAGAGGATCCCTTCTTATTGGGTGGGTATGCATGAATGGGAGCGTAAGCCATTCACGAAGAACAGTGCATGCGTTGAAGACGTATGCACCGAATTATTGATGGCGAATTCGACCATCGGTAAAAATTCGCTCCAATTCGAATACGGACGTAACTTCGAAGTATCTCTTCGAGGACGCGACGTTCGCATTCCTTCTGAACATCTGTCTCCGGATGATCAGATGTCGACATAGTTAGCCGTGTTCTGAGAGATCGGAACACGGATTATCATACTCCGCCGTAAACCGTGGATCTCTATCCAAGACCAGTTCACGGGGTAAACCGTGGAATTTGAATACCGTGTCGATAACACGGGCACAGCCCGGATCGTGATTGACTCTGGTACTGCAGCAAAATGTACCATCTTGCTGAATCTGTCTACAAAATAGGGATTCCATTGATTTTGTGATCATCTTCGGAAATTCGAAGACAAAGTCCATCCGGACTGTCAACATTCTGCTGGAAGTGGTAGAGGTTGGAGAGGTGCACATAATGAAGGGCTAGGCTTCACCTATTTTTTTATGATTTTATTAACTGTTTTGCTTAAAAAAGCATGCATACGTGCACCAGAAACACGTTCAAAAAATTCCATTGATCTTTCACATTCTTCAACTGGGTGAGAAGGTATGATAAAGAATTCTAAGACTTTAAGTACCATTGCTGTTAAAAACCGAGCGAAATTCGACAGCTCCAGCATAGGAAATTAAAAAGAGACATTAGTATTATAAATGAACTTCATAAGCATGAGATAGAATAATATATGAACATGTTAATGTATTGCATGTGAGCTAGACAAAGAAGCGTGGCAGAATCGAAAGATTCTAAGTGCCATTGCTATTAAAAGTTGAGCCAAATTAGACAACTTTATTATAGAAAATTAATATTGAGGTATTAGTATTATAAATAAAATACATAAGCATGAGGTAGAATATTACATGTAAATGTTATTGTATAGTATATGAGCTCGGCAAAGAAGTTTGGCATATTCGAGAAATTCTAACCCCTAATATTCCAAACATAACGAAAGCGGCGGGCTCGATAAGCCCAGCTCTTAAACGGAGCGTTCTTTTCGCTTTTGATTCTATTAGAGACAAAACGGTCGGAATTTTTCTTATTGAGGTCACCGAGCCCCACGAGCCTGCACGGAAACACGTCAGATACTGACTTCGGGTCATTCATTACCTTTGACACAAGGTATTGCTTATGAAGAGCGTCGCGAGAAGCGAGCCCTCCCGCGTGCTCACCGTGGGACCGGTGATCCAGATGGCTAAGCTGTGACCCGTGGTTTTTTTGAGACCCTATTCCACACTGAGTGATATAGCTTTCGCTATCTCTGCAGCTCGACGACGAGCTTGTTCATCTATGAGGATTGCCAGCTCTTGCTTTCATCGAGCGAAAAAGTGGTAATGTTGGACTCAGGGTCCTGTTTTCTGCGCAATGCAGTTAAGTTATCGACGGCAACCGCGTTCTGGGATCGAATTCGGAGCCCGCTGACGTAAATCCTCGTGAGGAGGCTTGTAAGAGCGACGCTATTTTCCTCATCCTCCGATGGAGTGTGACTTTCATTTTCCACCATTCCCTCATCGTCGAGGAGAATGCTAAGAGTATGTGGCCCACGCTTAGTTGTCCTGAGACAAAAGAATGCAAATCACACACACACAAAACACTTAGCTGTTAATCTTCCAGCCTCAAAGAGGAAAGCAAGGGAATGTTGTCACTTGGTGTCAACAGTCTGATGGGGGAGGGTGTAATGGGGCACACATCGGCTGGATAACCACTGTTGTGGTACATTTACTTTATGAGTAAAATACTCTTTGGTTCTATTTAAAATTAAACAATTTATGAGTAGAATATGTGACAGCCGCCAGAAATAAATTTGGCGCCGAAATCTATTTAAATTAGCCAGGGTAAGGGTTTTAAATTTAAATAATTGAATAAAGGTCCGTTCCCTATTGATCTTGAAGCGTCATGTGCCTTCCTAAGTCTTGCGCATTGATCTGTGAGAGACAAAAGCTTTTCTAAGGCACATACTCTCGGGCACTACTGGCCACTTGGTTCTACGAATAGCTGAAGCCCTTGAATTAAGAATTATTAAGCTTTAATAGCTTGTACGACTTTATAAGTTGTTAAGCCGATTAGTTCCATAGAACTAAGAGACTCGATGAGTCGATAAGTCTTCCTCTGACTTAAGGAGCAAGGTAGCTCCGCTACAACTGCAATGTAGAGTAAAAACTCTAAAATTGGAGAACAAATTAAAGAAGGGATTTGACGAAACTGTAGCACCATAACGTGCTACAGCTTTTGGATGACCTGCTCTTTGCGACTTTTACGAGTTAAGATTTTAGACTATAGCGTAATGATACGACAAGGTAACCACAGTACCACAGCTGAGTTTAATTGTAGCACAGCTGAGTTTAGTTTTAAGGAGGTTAAGCCAATTTTTCGACACTTTATTTTATCCTTATTTTTATAAGAAAAATAAAAATAAAATAATATATATATTTTTATACATATATATTTTTTTACGTGCACATTTGTGCTTACTGATTATTACGGCTCATTGTTTCAAGTGGATCTAGGTTTGCAGCGGCCGTTTTAAGTGCCTTGCAAGCTGCTAGATAGCTGTTTAGACATAGTGACAGCGGATCATTTGGAATCGTGTAGCCAGAAAGAACAATTTAATTCTTTGTCGAACATACTTTTCACACCAAGCACACTATTTTTAAGTAATTGGTAGCTTTTGTCTTCATATATTACATGTACAGTAGGAGTATGCCATATTAGTGCGACCTTGTTGCGCAATATTACAATTAATATTTTGCTATGCTCTCCAGTGCCGCTAAGGCTAAATCCAGGTTGCGCCGACTTGTAGGCGTAACACTTAAAATACACAAGGAACCGTAATCTACCTGCGATGAATGGCGCTCGCACAATTAATCAAAGAGTGTATAGTGCCTAAGAACATACGTGTAGCTAGTTGAGGTAATTGGTTTGCTGAATTTTTAAAACAAGTTTAAACTTATGTGGTTACTGTAACGAAGCACTGCCGACTTGTACTACTTCAGTACATGTCCACTTCGCACTGCCTCAGTGCAAGTGGTGCCTCACGTTCACTTCACCTACACTAGTACGTGCAGAGGAAGACTCTCTTTAAAACACTTGCCTTAAAGAGGTTTAATTAAAAACTGTATTAATATAATTAAGTTCTTCTTGTTTATCTACTTTATACTAACCTTATTA
Source organism: Bremia lactucae (assembly GCF_004359215.1). Classification (NCBI taxonomy): domain Eukaryota; phylum Oomycota; class Peronosporomycetes; order Peronosporales; family Peronosporaceae; genus Bremia; species Bremia lactucae. The sequence continues at coordinate 651,989 of NC_090626.1, forward strand.
TAAACTAATATGAAACATGTACTAAAAGTCTTATCTGTCTTTCTTTTTGCGCGCGTCCAGCGCTGACTGGACCGCGAAGAAAGTAAATATAATGGTCTATATCAATGGATAAGCTTTTAGAATATTGCCATGTAAAGTAGTATTCTCCAAATATTATCTACCTTTTAGATAATTTATTAATTAACAACCTTTAATTGTTAATTTCATGTAGCGATACAACCCGTTACAGTTACTGATGCCACAAAATCGAAGATTATGCCTCGTTTTGGAAAACGGATGCGTTGATGACAGCACAATACATACAAATGTGCTAGAACTGCCGGCGCCGATTAAAACTCATCCGTCGTATAATGTAGGAATTGCAAAAGCTTATGATAACTAGAAGGCTGTTACATTTAGAACTGAATGTTCTTTAAGTGCGCTGCAACCAGTCTTGATTACCTGAAATTTCAGTGTAGCCTGAATACGGATACAGCGCAGGACCTACAATTGCGAATAATGTCCTAGCCAAGGCCGGTACATAAGATTGCTTCTAGCGGCAGTGAGCTAATTTAGTGCCTATAAACCAGAAGCTTCTCACATTAGTAATCTTTTGACAAATGGTTCGCCATGTTACAGCTGACAAAAAAATAGGTTTGCCTAATGTGCTTGTTAGCGCGCGATGTTTGCAATGATCTCTGCAAAATTTTGTTAGGAGAAGCGCGCATCATACATTATCAGTTCTTGGATCCGTTACTATAGCACATGATTGCTTTTTAACAAAGATTTCTTCATTTCCCATTCGATTTTTCAATAGAAGGGCCTGCTGATCTCTAAGGGACAATCAGCCTTGCAACGGGCAAAAGTTGCTTTATGTTACACTATCACCGTTAAATACGCTTTGTGTACTTATGGGATTGGTCAATTATTTAAGTGAAGTAATTAGACCGACGATGCAGCCCAGCACAGGTATCTCGGGGACCCCTCTGACGCATTTAAGCAAGTTGACGTACAATTGGGCGTCCTCCAGAGTCCGCAACACAGCGTCGAAATAACGAACCGTTTCTTTTTTTGTCTGTTCTGGACGCTCTTGTCCATTGTGGACGACGATCAACAGTCCAGTGAGTAGTGTGACTATTTCGTGAATCTCTCCTTCCTTTTATTCGGCAACGAACAGATCCCACGACATCTCCAGGAATTTGGCTATCTCCTCGGCAAAATTTAAGACATGCTAGAGCGGATGCCTCCGCTATGTTGTCTTCGACGGTCTCAAACACCTCGTTCGAACGTTCGTCCTCTTTATTTGGGACCGATCCAAAGGTCACTCGTTTTGAAGCGCCATTGATCGTCTTTATCTGTCGGGTACTGAATCGCCATTGATCGTCCTAATCTGTCGGGTACTCGTTCTTCGAGTTACCACGACCTTTAACTGGGATGCGGGTGTCGTTGCTCTCCTGGCTAACGCACCCCTTCTAACCGCACCAGGCTCGAGGCACGGTGCCGGTTCATGCGTCGCTTGACTACCTGTATGCTCGCCGTCTACTGCCACAGGCTTTTGCTCTGTGCAGGACATTCGGACGCACGATTTCATATCATCGTTCTTTTTACCAACCCAGCCTCCACGAGCTGGGTAGGACTCGGAGACGTTTATCATCCCGTCAACGCACCATCAATTGTGTTCGACGCGACACCATTTGCATAAGCCACTCGCAGAAGCACATCCTCTTTTTTTTTCGGTGTCCTGCGTAGCGTTCGCGACTGTATGTGTAGCTAGTCTATCCACGGTTGTTGTTTTACCAACTATGGCGTGCCTATGATGAGGTCATACGGGCTCTCCATACCTAGCACTTTGAACTTCTCATCACAAGAGAATTCGCTAAAACGGAAGGCTACTTCAACTTGAACTCTCTCAGACTTTACAAGTGCGCAATTAGCTAAACGAACGGTCGCATCTTCTCGCTTGCCATTCTGGCAAAGCGACACAAACATCGCCGGTCTCTTTCTTAAAGCCGCGAGGTTTACAAAATTTTGTGATGCACCCGAATCCACTAGGAGGGTCATCACCTGGTCGTAGCCTCGTACTCGGTAGAGACCAGCAGGGTTGGGGTCCGAAGTTTCAAGACCTCAGGGACTATGCTTCCTATTTGTTCGATAAATCTAAACTAAGAGGTAGCTTCAGAGTCCGCATCAGTAGGCATCCCGCCCTTACTGCGCTCCTGCATTTACCGACCTTTAGATGTCGATGCAGAACCCATGCGTCTCGCACGCTGGTTCTTACCATCGACCTTTGGTAAGAGAGTCCTCTTGCTAGGTGTCATCGCCCCAGCAGGCGAGCCAACATATGGCCGCGCTTGCCGCATTACAGCAGACAACATCTACATTGTCCAACTCCATGGGAGTGGCATCTATTTTCTCGGCCGACGGCTTATACCAAGCTGTCGCTGAGGCACTGTTGTAAAATTGTTTCTCAACAAAGGCAATTTAGATTGCCTATTCCACCGTCGACGGCACCTTTCTGAAATGGGCCTATCCGATGGACCGTGCCGTAGTCCGTTCATGAACATGGGCACCTTAATGTGCTCCGGAATCGGGCCCACAGTAATGGATGCCGACAGCGAGCGCATCTCCTGCGCAGACTCTCGTAGAAATCGCTTCGCCTATCGCTCCAAAGAAGTGCGCCTGAAGCAACACTTCGTTGTTCGGTTGCTGGTACATGGCGCGAATGCTTGTCTTAAAGATCGCCCGTGTAGGGAACGCCTTAACATCGGCTATAAGCGCCGAGTAAGCCCACTTTAAGGCCTTACAGCGCAAATGGGACATGGCGTATGACACCATTGGATTATTGTCCTGGATGAGCTGCGCCACACCGCATTGCTCAACAATTGTGTTCACTGCAGTTTCATAGAACTTGAGCGGGTCCATATAAATGGGCCTTGCCTGATGCGGCCGGGCAGAGAGCATCTGAACAGTCCTGTTGAGAGCCTCGCTTCGAGTCTGCTCACGCTTCGGCTCATCCTGAGTCTGAGTGATGGACTCCACCGCAGCATAACTTTGTGCCTCGGACGTGGCTCTCTGCGGTCTGAGCACGAACGTGCTTAGCAGCGGCCATATGAGGGAGTCCATCTCCCCACACATCTCTCCGACCTTCTCTGTGCGTAAAGCAACAGAAAGGTGGCGAATTGAGCATGCCTTCAATAAATTGAATGCTATAACGGTCCATCAGCAAAGAACTTGTCGATCGCTAATACTTGTTCACGAGGCAATGGTCACTGCTTCATGACACAGTATTTCGAACTTTTTTGGCAGATTTTGGGTCGAGTGGCTTTATCCTTAGGCACCTCGCACGGTACGGATTCAGGGACTACATCCTTGAATTCGATAGACTCCTAGGATTTGGACATTAAACGTTCAATCCGAGTCTTCTCATTGAGGACACTTTCGTCCATCGATGAGCTGCTGAGAATCTGTTCGTTCTTAGAAAATACTATTGCCGACCGAGTATCGGCCATGTAATTGTCATTTGTGGTAAGTACGCAGATCTGATTGACTTTGCCACTACGCAGATCTGCTTGACTTTGCCACTACGCAGATCACGCAAGAACCATTTTCGTTTATAGCGTTGGCAATTGAGTTATCTCTGAAGTTAACTTCGGGGGCGCTATCAGATCAAGTGTAGAAGCGCCTAAACTTGATCTGTTGTTTACTAAGACAATTAATATTTCAATTTTCTCTTTGGAACTTATTTCCAAAGGTACCCGAGATTTTTGACCGCAAATTTCTGGGACTTATTTCCGCAGACTCCCGGAGACTTATTTCCTCAAGTTTTTTGGCTGTATCCTCCCAAACAGCCTCTAACAGTGGTTCCACAACTACAGCGAGATCCTCTACGATCGACTCTCCAGTTGATCTAGGACTTTCGTTCTGTTTCTTATAGACAGGCGTTTCAAAATTTCTTGGATGTTGCTTTACAAGCAAACGTCCTCACTCGAGTGGTCGAACTTCGACGATGCCTGTGCTAATGCAGAGCCGTCAGTATCCAATTTCACAGTGTTATGGATTATCATATCACACTGAGGTCTTGTAAAGTCGTGTAAACGACAGAACCACGAGTGAGGCCATCGCACTCACTCGTACGCTTATGGGCGCTCCAAGACGTCCATCAGATGGCCATCTAATGAAGAGAGACAGGCATCGTCACAGCTTGATGCTACCAATTTACGTATGGCGTAATCCTAGGATGACATCAAATTTGTCATCCAAATATAGTACGATGAAATCATCATCGTACTGTGTACCCTATCATCCTCGTTAGAAGATTAGATCGCGCTTAAAAGATTTAAGTCTGCGATCTTCTAGCGATTTGCGTCGAATTAAATTGTTCGACGCCCCACAATCGACTATGAACATTAGTGGCAATTTATTTGCCATTATAATTTCAAGGTGATGAGGTTAACCTTACCACCTGAGGCAGTTCAACACGATATTTGTGTGTGAGGAGCAACTTTCGTCAAAAGGGCTGCAAATTCTTTTGACGTTGCTGGCAATACAGCGCCATCACCCTTCCCCATTAGCTCGCTGTGCTCATCAGTGATGGCAGCGGTATCGACTCATTGTAGTCAGCTGTGAGCGACGGATCTACATCTTCACTGCGATAGTAGGATGGATCATAAAGTCCACATAGCATCGCGACAGCAGCATCAGTAGCTGTCGGCATTGCAAATGAGGCACTACGCGACGGTGAAGTTATCGCTGCACGTGCGCTTCGTGCGTGGTTGTTTGAGTGATCCTTTGACAATGTGACTTGAAGAGCGAGGTTTCTCGCTCTCCACATACGAGAGGTCAATAGGTTCCGGACCTCCGTTCTCTTGTTGTCTCGGATGATGATAAGCTCCAGAGTGGACGAATGCCTGTTTAAGACGGATGTCCTGCTGTTCCGCTACAGAGACCGTTATGAAAGAACTTAATATAGTAATACACTTTTATTTTTTCTCTAATTCTAAAGCCCTAGAATTTACCTAGTCGCTAAGACTTCTTAAATACTTACAGCCTTCCTCTGCACGTCGTGTACGTGAAAAAGTCGAGGCATTCCAACTTCACTGTAATCAGTGTAGACTGACTAGTACTGTTATCGGTACTAACAAAGGGTGCCCTGTTACACCTGGTAGCATTTCGTAGTCCATGCGACAGCCTACTCGCGTTCCATCCAATATGGACATGCCGAATGAAGAAGGAGGGAATTTCAAGCCCCTCAAAAAGGCTAACACGCAACGCGTGAGAGGTTCACTTATTCGAGTGACTTTGAATGGAGAGGGATCGATCGGTCGTGAGAGGGCCAGTCGTTGGCGCCATGCTGTTCGCTCAATGTCCAACTTAGCTGGACGTGTTAAACCTTGAGCCTTATGGCTCAAGCTTCACGACTCATTGGTTTTTAGGTCGTATGAGGTCTTTATTACCTAGCTCAGGCAATATTTAAGCCGCCAAGTGCCGAATTCAAGGTTCGATCCGAGCGCCTGGACTTGAAGCAGGGCAAGCGTGATCTTAACGCTTACGTCCAACATACCCGATATCTGGTCCGTTGTATCATGATCTAATTGATGAGCAAACACAGGTAACTGTATTCATGAAGGGTCTTGCAGACGGGCCTGTCAAGACCCACCTGTTCCGGCTTGAACTAGAGACGCTATACCAAGCGATCTTCTATCACTTGGCTTCGATATATAATAACTAACTATGCAATGCGCCTCCTTGCATATCGCGTAAATGTTGCTTGTAACGATTGGCGGGTTGATTTAATCTTAAATGAAACATTCAACAGGTCTACGTACTTCATATGAAGTTGTTGACCATCCCGTTAAGTACACTTTGTGTGCTTAATAACAATAGGGCAACTTTAGCCCGTTACACCACTCCTCTTAAGAACGAATTTTACATTTTGTAAAAATAGTCAACGGAAGGAATGAGGGATAGCGAGCTGTGTAGCGCCGCTTCTAGTACTGTTCACATTTAGTGTGATATCACATGGCGCCTGACTTGCCACATAAGACGGGCAAAGCTGATGGGTCGTACCCGGATCAGTAGGGCGCTCCGCACCTACTGACCCCGAACGTTTTTTGACGATCCGCCTCGCCGTTGCGATTTTGCAAGAGCGTCCGATCCGCGCGGTTCCTAGCGGGAAATCGATCGTTTCGCTCAGTGTTTCGAGGTAGAACAACACTCATCCAGAAGCGCAACAATGCGAAGGCAAACTTTTCTTACGTCCACGAGGCAATTGAGTTGTCGCCTCCGCTAGCTAGCGCAGGGACCATTCATTAGAGCAGATGCAGCTGCTTCTCAGTCGGGTAAAGATTCAACATCTGTCGTTCAAACCATCATACACAGTGGGTCTGATGCAGAAGTGCCTGAGCGTATAGCTCCACGGACGGCACGTGAATGTGTTAGTCCGTGTCACAAGACAGTCGTATTGAATGCGGCTATGTGACTGGTGATATACCACCTATGCCACCTCATCCGAATAGCCTTATTTGGATGGAATAGTGAATCGCTCCTAGTGCGCTACTATACACGCATATGACTATTATGGCATCTACACTTCACGGAAGGCTCAGAGAAAATCACTTAGCCATGCTTCCCCAAATCTAAGTCGTGTTGTATTCGAGCGAATCAAACTACCATTACGAGGCGGAATTCCTGCGCCGAATTCAGCCACATTCCGATGTGGCGAAACACTGATAGCAGCGAATTAGCTTCTCTTGCTTACGTATGAGAGAAATAATGGGCGGTACTATTTCTCCCGTTTCTTCTCATCACGTCGCTTTTGATCGTTCATTCGGAACTAGCGGAGGGGCAACAATTGGTGCTCCTACTCAGAGGCAGACACCAGGCCCAGTACGTCGGCGCGCAGGGCGTCGAACATTTCCGAAGAGTATCCATTTGTGCCGGTGGCACCCGATGGGAGCGGCGATTTTGCCACCTACCCGCGGCAGCCGATATTGCTTCCGTTTGGTCGCAGGCATTTAGCGCTGCTGAACGACGGACCGGGGATCTTAAAAATTAAGTATCCCGACTTACTTCGGATCTCCACGATGTCCACGCGAAGGACCGACAGGGTTACGAACGCCTGAAACTTCGGCAGGGCCGTTTGAAATAGTTGATGCTGAGAGATCTACGCTACGCCCGTGATATCCTCGCTCTCCAAATCCGTATCGTGGTCGGAGGATAATTCGGCTGAAAGTTTTTTACCTTCCCCGTCTTCCTCACCAGATCGACGCTCGGCTCACAGCGGCGTCACCATCGGTTCTCCTTAGATGTATGGGGGCATGTGATCTCTTCTCGATCAACATACCGTTTCTGACGACCCACGCAAAAGACGAGTGCGTCTTCATATACGGCACAAGGGTGAGCCTTAAATTAAGGTCTACAACCTCCTCGACACTGTAAACGGCCCGATGAAACGCGGCGATAATTTTGTAGTACCTCCAAATAGTTTAGAAACCACATTTTAGGTAGGTTGACAGTACTTAATAGTACTTTTGTCTTCCATTTTAAATCGGTCATTGTTTTTGCGATTATTTTGGTCCGCAATTTTTTTACTTGTCCTGCGCGCTTGCAATCGCGTCACGGACTTTTTGTGTGATGGCTACTCGCTCATCCACAAAGTGTTGAGCCTCGCTCACGGTATTAGCATTAAAACCGCCTATGACACCGCCAAGAGGTCGGCCATAGGACGTAGTAGTCAATAACGAAACATCAGGAGCGCATGTATTATTTGCCGTGGGCCCATACTGACCACTGCTAAACCGACAGGGCAAGTTTTCTTTGTTGACATGATACCCTCACGAAATTATGCCTTCTTTCAAAACAAACGTAGTGAGGGCCCCTTCACTAAGACTCGGGCTGCGTACAAACGAGACTGGCGTCCGAGGACGGCGCAGACCGTTTATATAAAATGGCGTCTCACCCGTACTGGGGGGGACACTCATATGTATAGCGAACACCACGAAGGGCAATTGTCTGCTCCATTCCGTGGGAGTCGCTGTGTGCGCAATACATCTGCCACGATCCAATTGACTCGTTCCGTTTGGCCATTGGTTTGGCGATGATCGGCTGGCGACATGTGGAGCTTGTTACCCAGCAGCTCAAACACATGACGCCAAAAAATCGACGTAAAACATGGATTTCGATCCGATACTATGGATTCGGCCATCCCGTATAGTCGATACACATGATCCAGGAATAAGAGAGCTGCCCCCTTGCCTGTGATCGTGGTGCTACATGGTGCTATATCCACCATTTTGCTCAGTCTGTCAGCAAAGTCAAAAAGTCCCGTCCGACCCTTATGGTCATGCGGCATGCCAAACATGAAGTCCAGACTGACCGACTTTTAAGAACCCGTTGGAATCAGCAGCGGCTTCAATGGCGCACTGCTGGACAGTGCAGGCTTTACACGCTGACACTGTTCGCAGGAGGCCACCCATCTATATAGGCGTGGCCACCAAAATTCCTCTGACACTCGTAAGAATGTCTTCACGGCCAGATGTCCACAAGATGGTGCATCATGGAGCTCGTGAAGGATCATCAGCGTGAGATCTGTGTCATAAAGGACATAGATTCTCAAGGGACCACAAGGTGGCAGCCGATGCTACAATAGGTCATCGCTGTAGCCAAACCGACTAAGCTAGAATAACCTTTCCGTCACCGAAGTGATCCAACAGCAGGCGACAATGTTCGTCTTGACTGTAACTCTTCTTTATTTGGTGGCCAACGAACTTGTCACGTGGTAGACCATCACGGCGTCCAACGTTGACGACTCAACTTGTGCCTTAGCACGAGACACAAGTTCCTGGTGTCTTGCCTCGAAGTCTAGTCTGCGCGATAATGCGTCAGCCAAGACATTCGACTTACCCGGCTTGTATTCAACTTTGAAATTAAATTAGAGAAGTATGTAAGCCCTCTCGCCATTTTAGGCGAGAGGTACGGTGAGTTTATTTCGGTCCACAATGATACCTGATCCGTTAAGCCAAAAATGGTTCGGTGCCAATAGGTACACACGAAACTTCACAAGAGCATACTTTTTTGAAAGCAGCTCCTTGTCATATACAGGGTAATTTAGTTCCGCGGCTTTCAAAAGCCGGGACTGATAAGAGATGACACGGTCAATGCCGTCGTCATCCTTCTGCATGAGCGCGCTGCCAATTGCAAAATAACTTGCATCGCAGACGACGCTAAAGGGCTTATCCGCGTCTGGCAATGCCAAGACCGGTGCCTCAACAAGAGATTGCTTCACTTATGTGAACGCATCTACTTGTTCCTACGACCAAAATCGTTCTGCATCTTTATTAAAAAAGTCAGATAAGGGCTAGTACGCTCTGCATAATTATTGCTGTACTTATGCAAGTAATTAGAAAGCCATAGGAATTGGCGCAAGTCCATCACGTGTCGTGGGATTATCCATTCTTTTACAGCATTTACCTTGTCTGGGTCTGCTCGTATACCATTTTTACCTAAGATGCAGCCCAGCACAGGTATGGCAGGGACCTCTACGACGCACTTTTGCAAGTTAACGTCCAATTAGGCGTCACCTAGAGTCTACAACACAGCGTCCAAATGACGCTTGTGCGACTCTATTCCCCAGGCCATCCTTGGCCCTGCTATGAACAAATATATATCGACAGAGTAATGGGGTGCGTAGGCACGGTGCTGCCGCATCACGTGAGCCACCCCTCATATTGAATTTGCGAATCCGATTTTCAAAACTTGGGGCATCAGAAGCCATTGCTCCACATCTAAGGCACTTTAGATACCTCTTTCATCGTCGATAGCACTTTTCTAAAATGGGCCTATCCAATGGGCCGTGCCGTAGTCCGTTCATTAACATGGGCACCTTAATGTGCTCCGAAATCGGGCCCACAGGAATAGATGCCGACAGCGAGCGCATCTCTGCGCAGACTCTCGTAGAAATCGCTTCGCCTATCGCTCCAAAGAAGTGCGCCTGAGTTGTTCGGTTGCTGGTACATGGCGCGAATGCTTTTCTTAGAGATCGCCAATGTAGGGAACGCCTTAACATCGGCCATAAGCGCCGAACCCACTCTAAGACCTTACAGTGCAAATGGGACATGGCGTACGACACCATTGGAGTATTGTCCTGGATGAGCTGCGCCACACCGCATTGTTCAACGGCTACCAGCCAGTGCAAAATTGTGTGAGCTGCAGCTCCATCGAACTTAGGCGGGTCCATCACAGTGGACCTCTGCTGATGCGGCCGGGCGGAGAGAATCTCAATAGTCCTTTTAAGAGCATCGTTACGAGCCGGATTTCGCTGCAGCATGGCTCTGTGCCTCGGACGCGGCTTTCCGTTATCAGAGCACGAACGTCTCAAACTGCTCCAACTGAGCAACTTGTTGCTCAGGATGACTGCCCAAGAGCCTGGCCAGTGCTTGCTCGCCAACTCTCTGTGCCAAGTGCTCTACCACCTCCCGATGATGTTTAAATAGGTATGGGAAATGAGCCCAATCGATATTGAGGCTTATCATCACTGACACGCTTAGAGAGATGGGTCGTGGGGAGGACAACTAGTGCTACCAAGTATAGGCGGGCGCTACTATAGCAGCAACGCTCTACTTAAGCACACCCTGCAAGCACAGTGAGAAGCGGTTTGATCGTCTTCTCTCACGTGCGGTAAGGTAGTTCGTGCGTGCCCTCATCCAGCGAATTAAGTACGTATCGTAACGGAAGCGGTAATCCGGCTTCACGTGCGCACTTGTTAACTATGTAGGCGGGCACGTCGTAATGCGGCCACGCTCTACTTAGGCACACACCCTAGCACAGCGAGGAAGCGGTTAAACCTGCTTCTCTTGCGTGCAGTGAGGTAGTTGTGGTGGGCGCGTTAGCGACCTCACCCAACACACTAAGAACTCTGGTTAAGTGTCGTCACGGGAGCGGTAATCCGTCTCCTCGTGCGCACTTACCAAGTAGGAAGTAGTTTTCAGACTGATTTATATTTAATAGAATTAAATACAAATACCTATTTTTACCAATTAAAATGTTATCTCTATAGATATCATTTAATATGTATTGCGAGCGTATCTTTATAGATACCTCGCGTAACGGATGACGCTAGCCGTCATCACGGATGACGCTGGGCGTCATCCCTCCTAATGTGAATGCACCCATGTGCATCACATCCACAAGGGTTGGTCACAAATGTGCACCACACCCGAGTGTTGGGTCTAATTACTATTATTTAGTAATTGACCATCCCCTTAAGTAC
>NC_090626.1:669586-693487 GCF_004359215.1 Bremia lactucae
AACAGACCACGTCTGCATTGCCCAACTCCATAGGAGTGGCATCTGTCCTCTCGGCCGACGGCTTATACCAAGCTGTCGCCGAGGCACTGTTGTAGGATTGCTCCTCAACTAAGGCAATTTGGATTGCCTCTTCCATCGTCGACGGCACCTTTCTAAAAAGGGCCTGTCGCGATGGGCCATGCCGTAGTCCGTTCATAAACGTGGGCACCTTAATGTGCTCCGGAATCGGACCTACGGTTATGGATGCGGACAGCGAGCGCATCTCTTGCACATACTCTTGCAGAGATCGCTTCGCCTGTCGCGCCCCAAAGAAGCGCGCCTGAAGCAACACTTCGTTGTTCGGCGGCTGGTACATGGCGCGAATCTTATCCTTAAAGATCGCCCATGAGGGGAACGCTTTTCTGTCCGCCATAAGCGCCGAGTAAGCCCACTCTGAGGCCTTACCGCGCAGATGCGACATAGCGTACGACACCATCCGGCTGTCGTCCTCGATGAGCTGGGCGACACCACATTGCTCCACGGCTAAAAGCCAGTGGACAATCGTGTGCGCCGCAGTTCCATCGAACTTGGGCGGGTCCATCCGAATGGGCCTCGGCTGATGCGGCCGGGCAGAGAGCATCTCAACAGTCCTGTTGAGAGCCTCGCTCCGAGCCTGCTCATGCCTCAGCTCATCCTGAGTCTGAGTGACGGACTCCGCCGCAGCATGGCTCTGTGCCTCGGACGCGGCCCTCCGCTGTCCGAGCACGAATGCCTCAAACTGCTCCAACTGAGCAACATGTTGCTCAGGAGGACTACCCAGGAGCCTGGCCAGGGCTTGTTCACCAAGTCCCTGCGCCATTAGCCCTGCCACCTCCCGATGATGCTCGGAGAGGTGGGGAAAACGAGCCCAATCAATATTGAGGCTCATCCTACGGACGCTAGGCGTCATCCCTCCCAATGTGAATGCACCCATGTGCATCACATCCACAAGGGTTGGTCACAAATGTGCACCACACCCGAGTGTTGGAACTAATTACTATTATTTAGTAATTGACCATCCCCTTAAGTACACCAAGTGTACTTAACGGGGACTGTGTAACATAGGGGCAACTTTAGCCCGTTACAAACTAGGAAGTAGTTTTAAGACTGATTTATATTAAATCGAATCAGATATAAAAATCTTTTATCTAATTAATGGATGCCACCTCTGGAGATGTGCACCAGGGTATTATTCTGAATACTCTGGATTTCGGATGATGCTAGCCGTCATCCCTCTCAATGTGAATGCACCTATGTGCATCATATACACAAGGGTGCGTCACTATGTGAACCCGAGTGGCACGTCTAATTACTTCACATGAAGTAGTTGACTATCTAGTGAAGTACACTTTGAGTACTTAACGGGTTTGTGTAACATAGGGCAAGTTGAGCTCATTTTTTCTAATCCTTGTGTTTTGCAGCAACACAATCGTGCAAGATGGTGTCCTCGCCCTTCTTAGGGAAATTTAACATTAGCAGCTGACCTGCCTATCTATGAGGCTTCCATATGCCGCAACAAATTCGTCGGGCAGGACATGAGAAGAAGACGATACGTCAGAAAAACAATCGTCCCGTTTCTAAATAAGTCGTTTCGCTCGCATAGCTCGGAACGTTTGATTACCGCGCAGACTCAAAAAATGCTTATTTGCAATCAGGGGGCGACTATTTTTGACCTGCGACGTGCTCCATTTTGCGATTGTAATTAAATCACAATACAGGGCAGAAAGGTCCGACAAATGCGAATGTTTTTAATTTGTCATTCGTCCTCGACAATTCTGCTCGTAGCTGGTCGATACAACACGTGCCGACTAGCGCTCTTTTTCTTCACAATCATAATGGCAACAGCGTCAACTGACTGTCCCGCAATTGCACGATCCGGCGCTTACTGGTGATTCAAGAGTCTGATCCAACATCGATTCTGTACTGTTCGTACAGTACTTGATTAGCATGTATGGGTGAAATCGGACATGCACGAACAAAGTCCTTGTAGCACATTAAAATCGATCTCCTCTTTCAGCAGAAGACACCGTGTCAATGGATAATCAATATGTCTTCTACTATACGACAAAATGCTGTTTTTCTAATACTGTATACCCCACCGTGCTCGTGAGATCCATCAAAACAAAATCAGCGGTACCACAGTCTATGCAATTGGATGTGAAAGGCTCCTTTTGAATGCGTATACAACAATCCTCGTCCTCTCTTGCAAGGCCACCGATAACGAAAATGACATGCCCTTGTAAGAGCCCTTTGATAAAGGAAGCCAACACACTTTATGGGATAACTCGAGGGTTTCAAACACGTGTAACGCATGCCAGTCGCATTGTCCAATTTCGTCCGGATCTCGTGTATTGAGGTCTTGAAAGCGCAAAAGTCGCGTGGTATCCGCAACTCGAATGCGACGGAGGTTTGTGAGGAAAAGAAACGCCATGGTCCACCACCTACAGGAAACGCAAAGCGAGGGGGTATGAAAAGCACGTCAAAAACACGGGAGCAAACAATGACCAGTAAGTTAACTTGTTTACGCCGTGAAAAGAAGAATTCGGCACCTCGTGCACGATTTCTAATGATCATTTCGTATGACGTTTCTATTCTATTTGTTTTCCTTTGTCACGCTGTGTACTGGCTTGTGCGCTTACGCGCTTCAATTGTTTGCAAAACGAGATAACATATGAGCAGATCGTTGCCCGAAGTACCACATCACCTTGGCGTCGAGTGCACAATTCACTAAGCTGCTCTTTCTACTTTGTCGTGGCGCAGCCGCTCGCTACATAATCGACATAGCTTAAAAGGATACCAATCTGGCCGGAGGCCCTAACTTTCTCACACGTCCGGATGTCAAGTCAAATCGCAGAGGCAGGCATACAAAAAGGAAGAGAAGAATCTCCAGCAGTCAGTTATGCCAGCTTGCCTTCTGGCGACGCGGTCAAAAAAAGCTTGTAGGATTAAAAAAAAAGGTATTGTTAGGTCACTGCCGCACCAGCTGCGACAGCAAGAGCAAAGCCCGATGCCAGAAACGCAAGAGAATGAAAACCCATGAGTCTATCGCAAGATCCTACTCCTAGCTTTGAAAGCGTCTTTAATTGGCATTGCCACGACGTGGTTGTTTATGATATTGTCTATCTATATAAAAAGTGCCCACTTATTGTTGCTTGTGTACCCAATTTTTAAAACAACTTCGCAACGGTACGGGTGCCAGGCCTACCGAGTCTGACGCACCTGTACTGTACGCTTGGGGTAGGGTTTTTAAAGCGAAAGGGGCCCACACCTGCAAGCGTGCAATCAAGTCCCATTCGCCAACCCGATCGCCGAATCTCCGTCCCAAGTATTCTGCAATTTGCCGCGAAGATCCGAGGCAGTTTTGCACATAAGGTTACTCGTAGGTGTTTGCTATCGTCTTGTGCTTATAAATTCGGACCCTTAGGCCTTCTCGTTATGTCCGATTACGCGCACAAGCACATGGCGAATGGCCCCAGCAGCGCCATGAATGATGGCTACAATCCCTCGTTTCAGCTACGGCCACCGCAGATGCAGCCCCATCGCTTCCAGGAGCTGCCTCGCCTACACGTCCCACCCTTTGCACTCACGTATCAAACGCCAGCGTGGAAGCTGCCCCCGCCGGAGCAGTCAGCGCCGCGCATGAGTGTATCCAATTTGCTCTCGGGGACATTTCGAAGCCGACACCCGACGCCGTTGTTGACACCTCCAGCTCCTGCCCCGGCACCTCCGCCCGTGCTTCGCCGCCTCCCGAGCTTTGCGGATATACTTGCTCGTACAAACTTTTTGCACCTCATGGGTCGATCGAGTGAGCCCACCGAGGCCGCGACTCCTGCGCCAAAAGTGATGATGCAGGAAGAGCGGCCACATCTCGAGCAGCCATTTGTGGCGGGGTACGAGAAGCCATCTCTTCCCGTTGCGAGTGTAGCCAACTGTTATACTGCGTACGCACCTCCGCAAGTGGATACATCCATGAACATGGATACGTTATCACCCAGTGGCGAGGAGTTGCAAAGTCCCATGGGCGCGTCGTCGCCCGTGAGTCAATCCAGTGAGTTGAACAAGCGACGGGAACGCTGGACCGAGGACGAACATGCGCGGTTTATGGAAGGACTGAATCGCTACGGTCGCAAATGGAAAAAGATTCAGACATTTGTCAAGACCAAGACTGCCGTGCAAGTTCGAACGCATGCATATGGCTACTTTGCGAAATTATTGCGCAACATGCCCGAAGATGACGCAATCTGGGAACTTGCCGAAGAAATGAGTTCGCTCCCAGGCGCGGTGCTAAAAGGTCCGGGAAATAATGGCAAACGTCGTAATGAACCCAAGACGGATGAGGCTGGTATGGAAGTGCTCCGCCGCTTTGTATTTTCAAAGAAAAAATTTGATGACAAAAAACTTGTTGCTGTACCCATGACGACGGCCACGGACGATCGTGAGAATGTTGAAATGGCTGAAGTTACGCCTTTGAATGCAAACACGCAGGGCTTGCGTGACGTGTGGAGCGCTACACCGCAGTGGCGAGCCGAGGACTCGGACGCATTGCTGGAGATCAAGCGCCAGCGCTTAAAGTAGTTGGATAGAGTGGCCACTGGAGTGAAATAGGAGGCAACACAGAATAATAACGTACAAAGATTAAGGTGAGTGGCAAGAAACGATATACACTCTTGACCCAACGCTATTTATTAAAGTATATATATATATCATACGAGTGAGGATGAGGGCAGGGTTTCAGGTCTAGCAAGGTTTGCGGGCACGTTCTGTAGTTGCTGGCAGTTGCGGTGCTTTTTGCCGACAGAAGAATCAGACGCGAGACAAGTGGTAGTATCCACGTATTTGCATACTTTTAGTTTTTGCGACGTAGTTGGATGGGGCATACATTTGTTTCAAAAGACGAAACCAGAATGGATTTTCTGGACCGAAACAACACGTCGCAATATGTTTGCTAACTCAGCAAATGGGACAGAGGTCGTCACCATATCTCTGCTTGAATTTTTTTGTTATATTCCACGACCACGTAGAAAGTGATTTAGACTTGAAATGGTTGCATTTTTTAGTGGCAACTGGCAAGATTATTATCGAAATAGTCCACACTTTATGCGTGGGTTTCTATTCTTCTTGGCCTCCCTTCACCTCCATGTCGCAGGTTGGATCTCGTTAAGAATACACGAGGCCACAATTTTGTCAAACGACTTCTGGCAACAGTAACCAGGGAACATGAGCCCAACGGACTTGCGAAGGTTACTCGAACAATAAGGAACCACACACCTTCCTAGGAACAATCGTTTGGTCTAATATTATTAAAGAGATGTCCTAACCCCTAGAAGTTCTTACAAATTTTACACAAATTTTATTTGGCAAATTCATCGCCTTTATTATGTGGCAGGGCTTCGAAGACCCGTCGACGTACTGGAAGGGACTCTGTCATGGCATTCTGCTTATGCTACCAGTGCTTGCCTTCCTCTTTCGTAAGTGGAAGTCCGCGGCAGCTCAGACAGCTTCGCAGCATCCAGTGCTGGGGTACGTATCCTATTTGACTGCTATGAGATTGGGCCACCAGTGACATCACTTTTAATTTTAGAATGTATGTATTTCAAGATATTAACTTATAGAAACGACGACTTATAATAATAGTGCGACAGGTCCTTTTTGAATGAGCTATTTGCGTTCGAGGTGGTACTAGTTGCGGGGGCAGAGCTGAAAGCAGCACGCGATCAGCTCAAGTCCGCCCAAGAAGTGACACCGCCGAACGACAAGAAGGTGCAGGCACTGAGAGAGCGCATCGTCGACGTCGCCACCGTGCTGCAAAACAAGCTGGAGACCATCACTCCGATCGTGTCGTTTCTACTGAAGGAGAGCGTTGGGATTATTAAGAATTATCAGGCTGAGAAAAAAGACGACGCTAACAAAACTGACTAACTTGTATAAAAAAATGAAAAATTTAACTTTGTTGCTAAGACAATTCATATTAAATAAAGTTGGCCAATAACCCTAATTTCATAACGGTCCTTACAATTGCCAACTCATGTCAAATAATCATTTTGTGCTGTTTAAATTGCTCTTTTTAGAAACATTCGGTCCACAGTTGGACGTTGCTTTTCTTATGGATGAATACCATTCATTATGCATTCTCGTTGTCCGGTTCACATTGTAAAGAGCGTACGTCTGGTTTCCATATGGTCAACGTCTACACACACCCATTGTTCACAATGTAACATTGGAAGATGCCAGGACTCAATTTAAAAGTCCGATGAAAGCATGCGATGGGTTATAGCGCTTTACTTATAATTTAGTAACGGCCACAAAGCTTAATATTGTTTGCTTTGTGCAAATTTGCGAATTATGCAAGGAATCTTTTTTATTTTTGTCACATCAAACATCGCAATATTGATGGCATATTGAAGTGTCGCATTTCACGATAATTAAGCTGCAATATATTGAGTAGAATGTGTTCTAGTCGCGGCGAATGTAGTATACTTTTGTGTGTCAAATATTCGCATTAGCTTTGGAGTTATGTGTCAAGCTTTTCGTAAGAACCTTCAAATATCCCCAGCTTTCGGAAATACGCCACGCTTCTCTCTATCCGACTTGGGTACTGAGAGGCGTGGCATACTTCCGACAAAATAGGAGACAAGATAGCCGCACTTGGACGGTCTCTATTCTAATGAATGACCAGTTTGCGCAGATGATTTACAAATATCAATAATCTTTGCCAACAGCACTATATGTTTGCGGAATAGGTGATCCTTATCTGCAGTAGCGATGACGTCTACAAGACTTTATCCACAACTTCAAAGAAAACCTTATGTCAAGAATAGATCTACCAAGTAGCATATGCACGCTATTTGCTTACAATCAAAACATTTTGTAGAAAAACTTATGTCATGAATAGATCTATTGAATAGCATGTGCACGCTAGGCCACCTTACAAATTTACCCTTTTGACAAGAATTGGAGACGAAAGAATTTTATTTTTATTTTATCACCATTGACGTCATCGAATCGACAAGTTTCTTGTGGCTATTATCTTCCAAAGTCGATTTCAGATATTGTATCAGGTTCTTCATAAGTGTACCATCGCGAGCAGCCTTCTCAGCCTTAGCTCCGATTAATATCGTGTTTTTCCCTTGCTTGAGAAGATTTACAGCAGCCTTATCAGCCTGAGCTCCAATAGAAATCTTTTTTTGTTCTTGTTTTACAAGATTTTTGCCGCTAGATTTCACTTTTGCCAGTTTATGGGGTGGCAATACATAATCTCGCGCAACCTTTTCCTTTTCAATGCGTGGTCCCGCAACGCGAAGTGCCGCATCAAAAATTTTTTTGGATTTATTTAACAAGGCTTGGGTGGCAATTCTCTCTCCATCGGTCGATTCAGCGCGACGGAGCAACTGTCTCGGCTTGTGAAGCTCTGACGCTGTGAGTGCGCTGTGCGTGGCTAGATGAGAGCCACTTATCTCTCCGAATGCAGAGATGATTGCGACAATAGTGAAGAGCGTAAGCATCTTGGTGCAGGTACTACTCCTTTTTCTCGTGGGACACAAATTGATATTTTCTGCTTGAGCAAATCGCATGGTTTATTAGCTGGAGACATTACTGTCCACGAGTTTTACAAATTAACAATCGTACAACAGTTCGTGTGTATCAATTATTAAAGGCTCTTAAATATTGGATTTTAGTAAGTGCAGGGTTAAAGATGGTTGCATTTTTGGTAGATAAGTTATCAGAGGTAAGACTGTACGGTCGTCTCATGATGCCAATTTTTTGTCACTAATAATTGATACTTTAGTCCCACATCATTCATGGCGTGACAAATCTCTGATCAAAAGTTTTGTAAGGTCTACCAGTACGAGTGAAACGGCATGAAATTATCACTTAAAGGCTGATAACAAGTAAATTATCTAAAAGGTAGATAATATTTGGAGAATACTACTTTACATGGCAATATTCCAAAAGCTTATCCATTGGTAGATTTTGACCATTATATCTACTTTCTCCGCGGTCCAGTCAGCGCTGGACGCGCGCAAAGAGAAAGACAGGTAAGACATTTCGTACAAGTTTTCGATAAGCTTATAATTAAACTAGTATGAAGTAGATAGACAAGAAGAACTTAATTATATTATTACAGTTTTCACTTAACCCTCTTTAAAGCAAGTGTTTTAAAGAGTAGACATCCTCTGCACGTACTAGTGTACGTGAAGTGACGTGAGGCACCACTCGCACTGAGGTTGTGTGAAGTGGACTTGTACTGAAGCAGTACAAGTCGGCAGTGCCCTGTTACAACGAGAGGCAAACCTTTTTGTCAAATTTGTCGATATTCTATATGTGGGCACCTTCGAAAGTTGCTTTTATAGAAGTAACTTTTACTTTTCGCTAACATGTATGAACATGCTAGCGGATGATTGCCACTTAGCGTAATATTTACATCGATAAAATCTCCCATAAGAGAAACAATTTTTATTTATACAATAATTGATAGATAATAGAGTGTAAGATTATAATTCTATCATAAATTTGACTTCTGTATCCAATACTACCAATGATTTTACCAAATCTGGTAAAATTGAGGCAACACAACAATAGTTCTATTGATTGGTTGATCACCACTAGCCAGGACTCCATATTTGTTGGAGCACGCTCTTTGTTTAAGTTTAATCAATTCTGCCAATTGTTACATGACACGATTGGGCGGTGCGCAAGGAGGCGCTATACACATTTTATAAGTTATATATTATAGTCAGTAGATAGAGATCGTTAGTGTAAAATTCAATATATAGATACAGTTTTACATTTTCTCCATTACTAAAAGCTTAGTGTCAGCCTAGAGAAGCAAAGACTTCTTAGCTAATTATAACCTTCCTCGGCTAGTCAATGTACGTGAAGTAGTCGAGGCACCTCACCGTTTCTGTCTTTATCGTGGGTTGGCTAGTATTGTTATCAGTCCTAGCGAAAAGTATCCCGTTTCATGAAAGAATTGTTGAATTGTTACTTGACTATTTATACAGAACAAAATGAATCTTTGAATCGATAACTGTTCCTCTTCTTTAATGAATGAGGTAGGTCCACTACAACTGATAGCTCTCGTAGTCAATCTACGCCTGAGTTTTTGTAAGACTTATCCTTTGTGGGGATGGATCTGTTCCCAACCCAAACATATCAGATGCTCAATGCTTAGCTTCTAAAAAGTCAAGGCCTTTGTTGGAAAATCTTAATGAATCATATCCTATTCCATGGCCGACGGGTGTTTATTGCGAGGCTCGAAGCCTTTAAGCACTTTACGTTCAATCTTAATCGACAAGTTTATGACCACTTAGCGGTATTTATGCCGACTCGCAGTTTATTATACCTGATGAGAAGCCTAGGTCTCGTACTCTTGTCTTGCGTGCTAAGACGTAAGAGGGCAAGAGAAAGAATTCTTCTTCTTTGGACCAGAGAGTTCGAAATAGCCGTAATTCCGGCTATGCTCAAATAGAGCAGCAGAGGTCTATTTTGGCCATCTTCGAATTCGGTGGTGGACCAGGGTATAAGATCTTACCAGCAACACGTCTATAGCTGTTGCGATTCCTTCGTGGACTCGCTGAAACAGCAACTGTCCCCCCTATGTGCACCGCCTAGTTAGGCTTATCGCGTGCGTTCACACTCTTAATCATCGCGCTAGAATAGATTAGACTTGGTGGGTTTTGTCCAAGAGTAGAAAGCTATTACCGCTGCTATGCTGCTTGACTTAATGACAGAGAGGTTCTGGTTACCAATTATAAGGATGGTCCTAGAACTGGTGTGGTTAGAACGGAAGTTTGCCGATTCCACCGGCTTAATTTGAAGCGGCAGTTTGCTGATTGCTTTGGTACATAGTGTTAGGATACATGCTCTTCGATCACATTTCATTCGTCTAACAGACATCAGCTTATGGACCGCACCCTCGCTGAGGAGACGAAGCAGATCTTCAAGCTATGTTACAGCGACAATATATTTGTAGATGGCATATTGTGTGGTAGCTTGAAAACTGCGTCAGCGCGTCCATTGCGCAACCCGTGCAAAGCTTAAACGGAGCTAAATCCTCACCACAGACCAGAACTTTGGTACGGCGCGGGAAACGTCGACTCCTAGTTGGCGCTGTGCGCCCTTCCATGGAAGAGCTAGGCTTTGTGGAATGGGTATCACACCCATTCCACAAAGCCTAGCTTTTCCATGCGTGAATATAGCCAGACAGAGGATACTGTGGAGATTATTTTTTACCAAGATCGATTTAATTAAAATATGAGCGTCTGCAATTATGCTCGAAGTTGTTTCTTAAGAAGATCAGCGATATGGTGAGGCGCTTAAACGTATGGAGTTGATTTGATCACGGTTCGTTTAGCTTGTCACTCTATCTAAAGCTCCTTTAATCTTAGACGTGAAGTTTATGAACTCTATAAAAAGAAACGCTGTCTTGTCTTTCATCTGAGCCTGAAAAGAACTCATCATAAGTGTAGCATATCTTGAGCCATGAGCCATGGATTGTGGAGGTATAAGACATCAGGTGCTTTGTAAAAGTCATATAACCACCTTTGCAAGGCAATAAAAGCGCTTTTTGTGCGAGTCGCTGGCGGATCCGTCAGCGTGCTAGACGTTTAAATGTCTGCGTTAATTAGTTAGATCGATTGATTCATTAATCACGAGCATGGCTCATTGACTGTTAGTCAAACGACGTACTCATTCGTTGTGGGATTGAATCGCTGAATGCTGAAAGCATTGCGGGCCTCTGGCCGAGTCATCAAAGGTGTAATTCTTAGATGAATGTGAGATGAGGCTGGTGACTTATCTTATGCGTTGGTCAGTCGACCAGACACTACATTAAAGCGGCCGTAGGGGCGCGTAGCATATCCTGGAACCTGAAGTGTTATCGGATCCATTCTTTCCTTTGATTCAGTAAATCCACAACATGGGGTGTCTTAATTAACGTCTCTTAACCTCCTGGTGACGCTATACGTCATATTATTGATCTGGTTCCCAGTGTAACGAACTCAAGTTGCTTTATCTTACACAAATTTATTAGGTACACTTTAGGTACTTACCAGGATGGTGAATTACTTCATGTGAAGTACTCAGACCTGCCACTTGGGTGTGATGCACAAAGTGACCCACCCTTGTGCATATGTTTCACGTAGGTGTATTCAAATTGAAAGGGATGACGGCTCGCGTCATCCGCGAGCAGAGAATTCAAAATAATTCGCTCGCCACGCTGGGATGCACATCTACAGAGATGGCATCTATTCATTGGTTAGAAAGGTTATATTTTATTTTATAATATAGAAATTAGTTTTAAAACTACTTCCAATATGACAAATGCGCATGTTAAATCAGGTAACCGCTTCCGTGACGACGCTTGGCATAAGGTACTTTGCTCGTTGGGTGAGGTCGCTTAGGCGCCCACAAACTACCTCACTCCACGTGAGAGAAGGCGGTCAAATAGTTTCCTCACTGAGCTCGAAGATTTGTGCTTAAGTAGAGCTTGGTTGCTATGGTTCCGTCGGCCTTCACTCGGTAGCACTAGTACTCCTTTTCACGACCTGTTTCTTTGATCGTGTCACTGTGTATGAGCCCTAATCTCGATTGGGCTCATTCCCCCCACCTTTTCGAACACCATCGGTAGGTGGCCGTGCATAGGCAAAGATATTCGTTGTGTAAGCCCTTGCCAGGCTCCTGGACAGTCCTCATCAGCAACATGTTGCTCAGTTGGAACAGTTTGAGGCGTTCGTGCTAGGACAGCGCGAAGGGCCGCGTCCGAGGCATCGAGTCATGTTGCGGCGGAGTCCGTCACATAGACGCATGATAAGCTTAGGCGTGAGCAGGATCAAGGCAAGAATCTCAATAGAACTTTTAAATGCTTTTCGCTTGGCCGCATCTGCCGAGGCCCATTCAGATGGACCTTCCCAAATTTGAAGAAACTGCAGCGCACACAATTGTACACTAGCTGCTAGTAGTAGAGAAATGCGGTGTGATGCAGTCCGGATGATGTCGTAAGCTTTGTTGCATCTGTGCAGGAACCCTCAGATTGGGCTTCTTGGCGCTTATGGCGGACGGTAAGGCGTTCCATTAATGGGCGATCTGTAAGACAAAGAATCGTGCCATGTATCAGCCGCTAAACAATGAAGTGTTGCTTCTTTGGAGCGCGACAAGTGAAGCAGTCCCTGCAAGAATATGCGCAGGAGATGCGCTCGCTGTCAGCGTCCATTAGTGTAAGTCCGATACCAAAACACATAAAGGTGCCCATGTTCACGATTAAACAGCGGCTCGGCCCATTGCGTTTGGGGTGTCCTTTATGCTCCGTCTTGCCTAGACCCATTAAGGCAACCTTGGGGCCCATATCGCTGAGCAACAGCTCATAGGGATCAAGCAGGCTTGGATCGGAGAGTACGAGCGTAGTTTTAGTAAAAAAAGAAGCCTTCATTGATCTTGGCGGATCGCATCGTCTCAACTGACACAGATTTCTGATTTGACCGATCATCTACAGCTCGTTGCGACTCACTTACGTAGGCCAGAGTCCACATTCGCAACTTTACCGCGGTTCTTTTTGCCGGAATGTTGTCGTGATCTATCCTCGCCTCGGGGCCACCCGAGACCACAGTGATCGACAACGAGATGCTTCAAACTCTATAGCAACATCCGGAACGTCACCAAGAAGAATGGTTTAAGGCTCTCATGTATCTTCTCCTGGGAGATGCCTAACCAGCAAACTCAGTAGCGGACTTCCATTTGAATCGGGCGATCCCTATGTGCCATATGACCAGACGCACTCGTTGGAATCGAAGTCGTAGCTGTAAGATGCGCCTTTAGCCGCCGGACGTAGAACGTCTGGCGTAATCGCATGGACGTCGAAATGATGATAGTGTAGGCTTCGGCATCTTTTTGAGTACCTTGAAGGGTCCAATAAATCTAAAACAAGCTTACTTACGCCCAAGCTCGTCATTGCTGACCGTCTTATGCTTTTGGTTGACAGGATTACACGGCTTGCTTGATTATATTAATTTTTATTCTTTTTTTCAAGTTTGCCTGAGCTATCCTTTGTTTTTCACAGATGCATCTAGTATTCCGCATAAAGTCGGTCACAACGCGTCATGAATCCGACGCGTGGAGGTCGCGGCGCGAAGCTAGCAGCAAATTCGGTGCCGCCGACCGATTACCCAATAACGGGTCAAATTATGTCTGAGAAATCCAAATGGTCAAGGGTAGAAATCGGTCGTCGCACGTGTGACCGTGTGGCCACAATAGCGCTGGTCATGGCGTGAGCTGCACTCGATAATTTAGGATGCTTAAAATCTGCTATCTTTGAAGCCACGAAGTGCCGTGGGAATATCCACGGCAAGAAGTGTGGAAACGCGAGGGTGTGCGCATTATTGACGAAGAAAGGCGTCAAACCTGCTGACGTATGCTCTGCGTTGCTGATCGCAAATTCAGCAAGCGGTAAAAAAGAGCTTAAATTGGTACACGGTACTAAAACATCTTCGAAAACGCGCGTGACGCGTTAGGTTCACCTATCCGTTTCCGGATCGGCCGCCGTCGATATCAGCAATGTTGTTCCGAGAAGCTCGAACAGTTTAGACCAGACGGCAGAAGCGAATTGTGGATCGTGGTTGGAAAAAATCGACTCCAGAAGACCATGTTGACGGTAGTCTCCGTCGATAAATGCACAGCAATCTCAGCCGCGGTAATTTATGTAACAAGAATGAGATGACTCATTTTCATGAAGCAGTCGGAAAAAAACAGGATGTCCGTGCGGTTTTTGTCGTCGGGCGAAAGCCAAAGATGAAGTCCGTAGATATCGACCGCCATGCCTGTGAGGCAATCAGAACTGACCGCAGAGGAGCCTACGTTGAAGGCGATGGCATTACATTCTGACAAAGTTCACAGGTCTGCACCCAATTACGCACCCACTTCTACAAGTGAGGCCGGTAAAATTGCGCAAAACAGCTGCAAAGTCGTCTAGCGGTCCATATGAACTCTAGCTGGGAAGATGTTGATCTAGTGAATCATTCAAGCTCGCCAACAGGTTTGTAAGTAATCACGGCTCGTGACACATCGAAACAATTGATGCTGTATCTCTGTATGAACTTGAACGTGTGATGTGACCACGCTGAGAACAGAAAAGATCTCCAACTTAAGCGTCGCTAGATGAGCGTAGATACGCTATTATATCAGCATAATCCGAGTCGTCATGTTTAGCCGCTGCAAATGCATATCGAAGAGGTAAAACTGGAACAACTCCGTGTCACGATGCACCAATACGTGAGCATCGGGACGTAAGAAAATTTATTTCGCGATAAGCCGCGATTTCTTCTAGCCTCGCCAATGTGAATTTTTTCGAAAGTACATACGTGCTTGCGAAGTTATAAACGGGTGAAGCCCAGTGCATATTCCCGTCGTAGGCGGCGCGTCTTAATGCGCGCTCTACTTAGACACACGCCCTAGCATAGCGAGGAAGCGGTCAGACCGTCTTCTCTTGCGTGCAGTGAGGTAGTTGTGGTGGGCGCCTTAGCTACCTCACCCAACTCACAAAGTACGTTAGTAAATGTCGTCACGGGAGCGGTGATCCGACTTCTCGTGCGCAATAACCAAGTCGATAGGAGTTTTCAGAATGGTGTATATTTAATCGTATTAAAAAGAATACCTGTTTTAATCAATCATTAACGTCATCTCTGAAGATAGCACTAATATGTAATGCAAGCGTTGTTTTCAAGATACCTCAAGTAACGGATGACGCTACGCACCATCCCTCCTAATGTGAATACACCTATGTGCACCACATACACGAGAGTGGGTCACAGTGTAAACCATACCCAAGTGGTGGGTCTAAGTTCTTTTTTTATAGAAATTGGCCATCCCCATAAGTACACAAAGTGTACTTAACGGGGATTCTGTAACATTAGGGCAAATTTAGCCCGTCACACCATCCCCCTTCAAAACCTCCGCTTGTTCATATGGACTTCATCTTAGGATTTCACGAAGACCCACTCCCAAGAATAATGGAACTCTTGTGTTGCTTGGTCGTTTCAGCAAGATACTAAATCTTGCAGCAATTCCGAAATCGACCACAGCCGGACGCTGTTTCGTGTTTTTATTGACACGATTTTTCGACTCGATGGGTTACCCCGGGAGCTGGTTTGGATCGAAATTCCCGATTCACGGTGATGTTCTGGCTATTTGTGGTCTATTCAACATAATCACGGTTAAACTGTCATTTTTTAATTGACATGAGATAGATGGTCATACATAATGTGCAAATCATGTTATCGAAGGAATACTTCGAGGATACTGCCACTTATTTACAATTTGGAATGAGTTTTTGCCGATCACTGAATCTTCCATCAACAATTAGGTTCATGCATCGACAAAGAATACACCATATTTTGTGAATGACCCTTGCCATCCACGCGTACCTACTTTGTTAGAGTGTAACTCTAGCTCACGAGGGGAGGGATTCGCTTGAGCAAAGATCGATCTGGCTCATGCTCATCACACATTGACTTACCGGCCAAATGTGAAAGACCCATGTTTATCTAATCCAAATCTAAGAAGACATAATAGCGAAGAGGCTATTGCTGAATTAAATAATAACGATGCTGATATAATTAGCATCGACTATGTTAGTACGTTGGCGATTAAAAAAATTGACGCTCTCGCTGAAAGAGAGAATGATATCTCCGCATTGCGCACTTGTCCACTGAAACGAAAGCAAAATCGAGTCTTCAGGAAAATTCTGGCAGCTTAGAATAGTGAATGCTTCCTGCAAAATTCCATCGGCTTCCATAGGTAGTGCACCTCGTAAGGTGCACGAACTGCGTCCTTGTCAATACAGCGACATGCCTATTCTATCGAAAGGCAAGATAACCCTGCCTTGCTCGACAAATATTGCAGCTTTAAGCGTGCACAGATTAAAGATCTCTTTTCAAGCCGATCACGTACTGCCGACATGCTTGCCTAAGCGGGCCTCGCTGCTCTACGCTCTTTCATTTTGTACAGAAGTTACCCAGGACGAAGAAGGAATCTATATCTTAAGAGCACTTTTCACAGTATTAACGATGCTAAAATATACATCGATGAAGAATTTGCTTTTATCCTTACCAGAGTTGTAAAGCCTTAATTAGTCGAACAACGGAATCGCTGAACGAGCATTGGTCATTCCCGCTTAACGAATGAATTCGCCTTCGTCGGCCACCAAGACTTTCTCTGATGAGCAACAGTCGACGTGTTGGGGTCCATATCCTTGTGACTGTTGCCAGTATGAAAGGTAACATTCTTTTTCGTGATTGTTATGACCACATCGATCCTGGTGATGCCCAATAACATCACCAGTAGTCTCACCAAAATCGGAGTCATTACTGAATGACTTCTCGTCATACGGGTTGGACAAACTGAACAACTTACCGAGTAATTCCTTATTCGATGTGCCAGAACCCTCCGGTTTGGCTGTACATGCATTACAATGTTGCAGGCTGTTTATCGACGTCTGTGCATTTAAATCCTTTAGCAGCTGTACATACCCGTGCAGCCGCTAAGTAAGTAGCACCTCTAAGGCTAATAGTCTAGTGGCTGCACGGGTATGTGTTAAATTAGGTTATCCTATGAGCTCAAAGATGGAATTACGGTCAGGATTGCAAACCGTAAGTGAGTTGTATTTTGAAATTATCTCGATCCTACCGATATCTCGATCCTACCGTTATATTTTTTTTATCTTTTGGTCCACCCCCTGTCTTAAATATATGGACCACCATAAAATAAGAGACGTCACTGTCTGGCTGAATAGTGCTGGTAAACCCCAAACACCAGGTTCCGAAGGTTTTACTTTTTGTCGTTGCTGAATATCAAACCGGTGACCTGTGGGATGGCACTGTCATGCCTTACCCGACTGAGCTGCAGCGCATGACCTATTTTGAACACTATTTCGCCGTAGTATTCCTACTAGACGATCGCTTTACTTTCATGTATATATCCTGAACACGCATATGCATATAGCGCAAAACTTTCGGTGTACATATCAATCACTAACACTCTCCCTTCATGTGCACTCTAAGTGTATGTCCTTATGCCGCCATGCCGAGTCCCATGATAAACTTGGTGTGCTGGTCCCTTAAAAAAACTTTGATAAACTCGTCCGCAATCTGTTCTTCCCTCGACTTGTTTTCCAGCACAATTACCTCACTTGCCACCTTCTCACGCGAGAAATGAAACTTGATGTCGATGTGCTTAGTGCGCGAATGGTAGACAGGGTTCTTGGCCAGCGCAATGCATCCTTGATTGTCTTAAAAATTTGTCGTCGCCGAATCTGTCTTGAACTCCAAGTCCTTTATCAAATTTTGAAGTCAGGCTACCTCTTGAGTTGCGCTGTACACTTATATGCTCTGCTTCCGTGCTTGATGTCGCAACGGTCGGCTGGCGCTTGTAGTTCAATGCGATTGTTTCGCCGTTTAGCAAAATGACATGTCCTGTCGTTGAACGCGGGGTGTCTTAGTCGCCTGCCCAATTTACATCCGCGAATCCATTAAGCTCTCCCTTGTTAACGCCACTAAACACAATGCCGATATCTATATCTTTAGTCGTCTTCAAGTACTTAAGAATTCGCTTGGCCGCCACCCAGTGTGTCTACCTGAAGCGCTCACAGAACTTGGCAACTTCGCCAACCGCATGCGCGATGTCTGGTCGTGAAAAGTCGTTATCTGCATTTATGCACCCACCAGCTCGCGATACGGAAACTTCTGCACAATCGTTTCCTTATCAGGCATCTTGACTAGTTTCGAGCTGTTGTCCGCTGGTGTGTGTACGTCCTTGCAATTATCAATTCCTAAATTTTCCGAGAATGCCTGATGAATGCCTCCTGGTTCAGCCTGATCAAGTGTTCGTCGCGCTTGCTATAAATCTCGATTTCCCAGCAGTAATTGAGATATATAAGCTCCTTGATACTGAACTCTTACTTAAGCGCACTCTTAATGTCCGTGATGGCTCCTTAATTTTACCAAACAGCATGAGGTCGTCCACGTAAACAATGATGATGCTGTATTCCCCGCTCGACACTTGAATAAGCACACACGGATCTGCTAAAGTGCTTTTGAATCTTTGATTTTCCAGATGCTGTTGCTTTCCACTGCTGCGCCGTAATCGAACGCAGGCGGAGGGGAGATTAGACCGTTGGCATATAGCGGTGAATAGTCTATTTGAGGCATAATAGTGCTATTTAATGCAAACTCTTTCGCCAGGATCATTTTTGCTTACGCGCTTTAATGTCTCAGCACACATACCCCGCAGAACGATATCAATGACGCCAGAGGAACGAATAGTCCGACCATGTAATTGAGTATAATTTGCTGTAGGCATATCCAATCAGCTTTTAAGCACCCGGTAGATGGGATTTCAAAACAAAATTGTCAAAGTAGAGTCTCTATTGGAGACAATTGCCACTGGGACGCCGAGTTGTCAAATCACGCAATCTATAAACAGCTTTGCTGTACTTTCACCATCAACGGTATTTGGCACAGCTGCCAAGTGAGCCATTTTGTCTAATCGGTAAAAAAGACCACGATTTTCGTGTTGCCTTTCGAACCTTTCGACAGACCAAACACAAAATCCACACTGATGGATTTCAACATTCAAAGCGTACGGGCAAAACTGGTAAGCGGCGCAGCTGCATGTGACAAAAGATAAACGCGTGGCACGTTTCGCATGTGACAATATAGGTACTTACCTAAATATATACCCCAGTAACTCTGGCTCATCGTGCCATAGGTATTTCACCGACCGAGACGACCGTAGTAACTCTGGCTCATCGCGCCATAGGTATTTCACCGACCGAGACGACCGTGCAAACAGTATCATGTGCCTCATAGAGGTTCCGAGTATTCAATTTCTAATCAGGACGAATTACAATGCGCGGAAAACCCGCTACATTTGTGCGATAACACTAAAGGCCATCACGGATAGAGTATCGATGACTTTTCGCTCTCAATCGCCCAACAACATTATGTCCGAGATTTAAGATTTATTGCTCCCAATAACTCGTAGCAAATCTACCACACTCTTCATCCTTGGCATATGCGGAACGAATTATATCAGTGATTGGCGTAGTTATGGTAGTGACATGAGCGAGCACGCAATTGGAGCGGTGTGATAACGCATCACCCGAAGTATTTTGCTTTCCAAGCTTATACTTTAACTCGAAAATAAATTCGGCAAAGAATAAAGGCCGTCGACCCAATCTATGGACGCCTTATCCGTATATCACGAAAGGCTTAAGAACAAGCATATCAACTCTAAATTTGGCAAGGGCATACTTCATTGCAAGTAGCTCTTTGTCATGGACTAAGTAGTTTTTTTCTAAAGCTTTTAGCTGCCCAGACTTGAACGCTATAACATTCTCGCCCATCTTCGTATGTTTGTAACAGAACGCTGCCTATGGCAAAAAAAATCAAAGGCCGACCGAACTGGTTTTGGTAGAACCAAATCGGAGCATGGATGAGACTCTCCTTGATTGTTTTATTAACATCATTTTCGTACTGGTCTTGAAATAATTTGTATCCTACTAAATAAGATTGGGCAACAGCCGAGCTGTATTAGCGTAATTTGCTGTACTTGTGCACGTAGTTGGCTAGGCCAAGCAAATAAAGCAAACCCCTTTGATTTTTAGGAACCGGCCAATCAACTGTGGCTTTTACCATAGCAGGCTCTGCTCTAAGGCCTCGCTTCCTAATGAAGCATCCTTAAAAGGATTTCATTTCTACGCAAAGATGGATTTGATCCCTCAAGATATAAGGTTTGTACGCATGCGCTTACCCACTGCTTTTAAGCTGTCTACGTGGTCATTCACATCCAACCGACCCTGCTTCGCACGACCATGGACAAAATGTCATCAAAATAAGTCTGTACATAACCGCTATAAGCACAGAACGTTGCGTCCCGAGATGATTAGAAGTAGCCGGTGTATTGGAATGCACAAGAACCATAAATAGCCACCCACGGAGCACGCCGCAAAAGCTTTTTAACACCTATCAACGAAAATTTCTTAAATCATATGAGCAGCTGATATTAGGCATCGACCAAGTCGAGAGCACTGTACGTCGTACATCCCACCGTATTGTTTTAAGGAATTTTCGCGAAATTGATGTTTTTGCTGATATAGTGACAGCATTGAGCTTATTAGAATCATGCACTGTACCTTATTTACCGTTCGGTATCTTGATACAAATTGTCGGTATTAAATTTGGAGATTCCTTATCACACACCATTCCATTCGCTTTCTAACCACATAAAATTTTGTCAATGACGTCTTCCTCTTCTTTTAATAAAAGCATCTATCGCGTTTTCTAGTATTTCAGCCCCATCTAAATTTCACCCATTGTACCTAACATGGAGACCTAATGTTGCAAAGGCATACTTGATAACGTCAGCAAGGCAACTGTCTCGTCGTCTGCGCCAACTAGCGCAGCGACCATTCATGAAAGCACTGCCCATACAGGTGCAGTTGCTTCCCAGTTGGGTAAAATTTCCCAAAATCTGTCGTTCAGACCACCCACAATGGAAAGTCTGACGCAGAATACCCTATGGATAAATTTCAACCGACCGCACGTTATCGTGTCCAGTCGGTGTCACACTTCAACCGTATCAAACGCAGCTGTGTGACTAGTTGTTCCATCTCAATCCGAATGGCCTCGTTCGGATGGAACTAGCGCGTCACTTTAAAAGCGCGCCACTACCGACTCTTAATTTTTTTAGGTGTCTACCATTCGTGAAAGGCTCAAGGAAACTCTTTTAGCCGTGTTCGGTCGTTTGCGTTCAAATGAAATAACCGAACAAAACGAAGCAGAATTACTCCGCCGTTTTCAGCCACATTCCGGTGTGGCGAAATAACGGTCGCAGCGAATCAGCTGCACCCATTCGTTTCATGGGCGGTACTATACTTCCTGACGTCTTCTCATCACGCCACTCTTGCTAGTCCATTTGGAGCTAGTGGAGTCAATTTGCTAGTTCTTCTTCTCATAGGCAGACAGATACCAGTTCTGGGGGCGTCGACCGCTTCCTAAGAGTCGATTTTTTTCGGGTATCATCTCCATTGGATGAGAATCTAAAGCTTATGCTTTACGGAGCGGTAAACAAGCAAATATTCAACAAGGAAGCGGAGGGAAAGCAGCCATACAACAAGGAAGTGTTGATTCCCACCAGCATCCACCGATGCAGACGGCGCCTAAACGGGTGGCAATCACGTCCCCCTACCCGCGGAAAATTCTACTTCCGTCCAGTCGCAAGCTTTAGGCGCTGCTGAGCGACGCTCAAATCATGGTCGGCGTCACCATCGGTCTCTTTAAACGGATGATGATAGTGTTCTCTTCTGGTTCAGCATACCGTTTCAGACGAATAACGTGAAAGACGGAGTGCGTCTTCATATACGGCGGAAGTGTAGGTCTATAATTGAGGTCTCCGGTCTCTTCTACCGCCGTAAAGGAGCCAATGAAACGCGGCAACAACTTCGTAGTATCCTCAGCTGGTACAGAAATTGCATTCAAGGAAGAGTAGCAGTACTTGATAATACCCTTTCTCCTACTTGAAGCGTTCATTGTTTTTGCGACCTGTTTGGCCCACATATTCTTTTTTGCTTGTCCTGTGCGCTTGTCAGCGCGTCACGAGCTTTTTGTGTGATGGCCAATCGCTCGTCCAAAAAGCGTTAGCCTCGCTCACGCTTTTAGCATTGAACTCGCCTATGACACCGCCAAGAGGTCGGTCATAGGACGTAGTTATCTGTAACGAAACATCGTTATTGTTTAGGAGCACATGTGCTACTTGCGATCGCCTTGACTCCATACTGACCACTGCTAAACTCGCAGGGTTCCTAGGGCAGCATTCTGTCGTTGACATCATACCCTCACGGGTCATCGTCATATTTACGAAACTGTGTCTCTCTTTCGCATCGAGCGTAGTGAGTGACCCTCCCCACTAAGACTCGAACTGAGCCAATTGAGACTGGCATTTGAGGATGGCGAAGTCGGTATCTATAAAACGGTGTCTCACCCGTGCTAGCGTCACACCAATATAGATGGGTGGCCAACTATATTCGCTTTTGCGAACAGTGTCAGCGCATTAAGCCTGCACCGTTCAGTAGTGCGCCGCTGAAGCCGATTCCGATTCCAACGGATTGTTTAGTCAGTAGGTTTTAACTTCATTTTGGCATTCCGGCCGACCACACGGTCGGACGGAGCTCGTCGTCTTTGTAGACAGACTGAGCAAAATAGTGCATTTGGCACTATGTAAAACATCGGTCACAGGCAAGAAGGCAGCTCTCTTGTTTCTCGATCATGTATACCGACTTACGGAATGCCTGAGTTCGTAGTGTTGACCGGGACCCACGTTTTACGTCTGGTTTCTGGCGACATCTGTTTGAGGTGCTAAGTAGCAATCTCCTCATGGCGACCGCAGATAATCCCTCGACCGATAGTCGAACAGAACGTGCCAATCAGGTCGTGGAGGATGTCTTACGC
Organism: Bremia lactucae; assembly: GCF_004359215.1. NCBI lineage: Eukaryota > Oomycota > Peronosporomycetes > Peronosporales > Peronosporaceae > Bremia > Bremia lactucae. The sequence continues at coordinate 692,098 of NC_090626.1, forward strand.
ACAATGGCAACTCCCAAAAAATGAAGCAAACAATTGCCCTTTGTGGAGCTCGCTATAAATAACAGTGTCGCACCAAAATTGCTCTAACACTCGTAAGAATATCTTTCAACGGCCCAGATATCCCCTCGATGGGGCATCATGAAGCTCGTGAAGCATCTTGGTTTTGAGATCTTAGTTATGAGGGATAATAATTTTCACGGAGTCACAAGGTGACAGCTGATACCATATCAGGCCATCGTTGTACTGATCCAACAGCATGCGACAATGGCTGTCCTGATTGTAGCTCTATTTTATTTCTGAGTCCAATGAGCTCGTCACGTGGTATGCCTTCATGGCTGCTAACGTTAACGGCTGGAATCGACGCACTAGTCACACTTTCCTGGTGTCTAACACCGAAGTCTAGTTTGCGCGATAAAGCCTCAGCCAAGACATTTGACTTTCCCGGCTTGTATTCAACTTTGACATTAAATTTAGAGAAGAATGTGAGCCATCTTGCCATTGTAGGCGAGAGGTGCGGTGAGTTTTTTGCGGTCCGCAGTGATGCGTGATCCGTTCAAGCCACAAATGGTTAGGTGCTTAATAGGCGCACACGAAACTTAACAAGAGCATACTTTATAGTAAGTAGCACTTTGTCATGCACAGGGTAATTCAGTTCCGCGGCTTTTAATAGCCGAGACTGATAAGAGATGACGCGGTTAACGCCGTCGTCATCCTTCTGCATGAGCGCGCTGCCGATTGCAAAATTACTTGCATCGCAGACGACGCTAAAGGGCTTATCCGCGTCTGGCAATGCCAAGACCGGTGCCTCTACAAGAGATTGCTTCACTGATGTGAACGCATCTTCTTGTTCTTTTAACCAAACCCATTCTGTGTCCTTTTTAAGGAGATCAGATAATGGTTTAGTTTGCTCCGCATAATTCTTGCTATACTTATGCAAGTAATTAGCGAGCCCTAGGAATTGGCGCAAATCCTTCACATGCCGTGGGATTGGCCATTCCTTTACTGATTTTACCTTGTCTGGGTCTGCTCGTACACCATGTGTACCAACGATGCAGCCCAGTACAGGTATCTCAGGGACCCCTATGACGCACTTTTGCAAGTTGACGTACAATTGGGCGTCCTTTAAAGTCTGCAACACAGCGTCTAAATGACGCTTGTGCGACTCTATTGCGCTCAGCCCGTCCTCGGCCCTACTATGCACGAATACATCGTCAAAGTAATGAGGCGCGTAGGCACGGTGCTGACGCATCACGTGAGCCACCACTCGGTTGAATGTCGCTGGTGCGTTTTTCAAACCTTGGGGCATCACAAGCCACTCCCAAAGCATACCGCTTGGGGTGCTTACTGCCGTTTTGGCTACATCGGACTCTCTCATGAGTACCTGATAGTA
>NC_090626.1:696774-736128 GCF_004359215.1 Bremia lactucae
GCAGAACTCATGCGTCTCGCACGCTGGTTCTTGCCATCGCCCTTTGGGAAGGGAGTCCTCTTGCTGGGCATTTTTGCCCCAGCAGGGACCCTGGCATAGCAGCGAGCCATCATATGGCCGCGCTTGCCGCATTTAAAACAGACCACGTCTGCATTGCCCAACTCCATAGGAGTGGCATCTGTCCTCTCGGCCGACGGCTTATACCAAGCTGTCGCCGAGGCACTGTTGTAGGATTGCTCCTCAACTAAGGCAATTTGGATTGCCTCTTCCATCGTCGACGGCACCTTTCTGAAAAGGGCCTGTCGCGATGGGCCATGCCGTAGTCCGTTCATAAACGTGGGCACCTTAATGTGCTCCGGAATCGGACCTACGGTTATGGATGCGGACAGCGAGCGCATCTCTTGCACATACTCTTGCAGAGATCGCTTCGCCTGTCGCGCCCCAAAGAAGCGCGCCTGAAGCAACACTTCGTTGTTCGGCGGCTGGTACATGGCGCGAATCTTATCCTTAAAGATCGCCCATGAGGGGAACGCTTTTCTGTCCGCCATAAGCGCCGAGTAAGCCCACTCTGAGGCCTTACCGCGCAGATGCGACATAGCGTACGACACCATCCGGCTGTCGTCCTCGATGAGCTGGGCGACACCACATTGCTCCACGGCTAAAAGCCAGTGGACAATCGTGTGCGCCGCAGTTCCATCGAACTTGGGCGGGTCCATCCGAATGGGCCTCGGCTGATGCGGCCGGGCAGAGAGCATCTCAACAGTCCTGTTGAGAGCCTCGCTCCGAGCCTGCTCATGCTTCAGCTCATCCTGAGTCTGAGTAACGGACTCCGCCGCAGCATGGCTCTGTGCCTCGGACGCGGCCCTCCGCTGTCCGAGCACGAATGCCTCAAACTGCTCCAACTGAGCAACATGTTGCTCAGGAGGACTACCCAGGAGCCTGGCCAGGGCTTGTTCACCAAGTCCCTGCGCCATTAGCCCTGCCACCTCCCGATGATGTTCGGAGAGGTGGGGAAAATGAGCTCAATCAATATTGAGGCTCATCCTCACGTACACACGTAGAGATGCGGGTCGTGGGAAGGATTTCAAGTGCGACCAAGTGTAGGCGGGCACGTCGTAATGCGGCCACGCTCTACTTAGACACACACCCTAGCACAGCGAGGAAGCGCTCATACCGTCTTCTCTTGCATGCAGTGAGGTGGTTGTGGTGGGCGTCTTAGCATCCTCATACAACGCACTAAGTACTAGTAAAGTGCCGTCTCGGGAGCGGATATCCGGCTCTTCGTGCGACCTTACTAAGTAGAAAGTAGTGTTCAGGCTGATTTATATTTAATTGCATTAAATATATAATACCTATTTTTACCAATCAAAAATGTCATCTCTGTAGATAGCGCAAATATGTATTGCGAGCGTATCTTTATACATACCTCGCATAACGGATGACGCTGGGCGTCATCCCTTCTAATGTGAATGCACCCATATGCATCACCTTTACAAGGGTTGGTCACAAATGTGCACCACACCCGAGTGTTGGGTCTAATTACTATTATTTAGTAATTGACCATCCCCTTAAGTACCCTAATGTACTTAACGGGGACTGTGTAACATTTGGGCAACTTTAGCCCGTTACATATCCTATATCAAAAGATGTCCCATGAATTTATTCTGGTCTGAAATGGCCACAGCAAAAACTCATTGCTTGTGAAGGAATCAAGGACAGCACAGGCGTCATCAACGATAGCAGCCCTGATGTCGCAAAAATTCTGTCCCGAATTTGTAGGCGAGCACGTTTTAATGCGGTCACGCCCTACTTAGACACACACCCTAGCACAGCGAGGAAGCGGTTTAACCAGCTTGTCTTGCGTGCAGTGAGGTAGTTGTGGTGGGCGCCTTAGCGACCTCACCCAACGCACTAATTACTTTAGTGAAGTGTTGTCACGGGAGCGGTAATCCGGCTCCTCGTGCGCACTTACTTAGTAGAAAGAAGTTTCTAAAATGATTTATAAATAATCGCATTTAATATGAATACCTATAATTACCATTAAAAAATGTAATCTTTGTAGATAAGATTAATATGTATTGCTATCTTTCTAGATACCTAGCATAACAGATGACGCTAGGTGTAACGGGGCACTACGACTAGTACTGCTTCTGTAACGGAGCACTACGACTTAAACTGCTTCAGTACAAGTCCACTTTGCACTGCTTCAGTTGCGAGTGGTGCCCTACGTTATTTCACGTGCACTAGTACGCGCAGAGGAAGACTTCTGTTAAAGGCAACTAGCTTTAAGAGGGTAAAATGAAAACAGAATTAATATAATTAGGTGTCTCTTGTTCTATCGTTGTAAATGCCAACTTAATTATAATCTAATACTAAACATGAAATTTAATTCTTATCTCTATCTTATCTGTAACTCTCTCTTTAATTACTCCTACAGCTAATTAGTCTGCGGAATAAATAGATATAATGGTCTATACCTATTTATGGATTAGAATCCTGAATATTACTATATAAAGTAATATCCTCCAAATTTAATCTACCTTTTAGATAATATATTAATAAACAAACTTTAAGTGTTAATTTCATGTAACGATACACCCCGTTACATCACCCCTCCCTTAAACGACAATCACTCTGAATGTCATTAGATGGAGTGGTCGCTAAATGACAACTTAATTTTTAAAATATTTTTGATTGGTCAGATCCAACATTTTAAATTCCATCGCATGAAGGAACAATTCATGCGGGGTGATAATAGTGTTGAGCCTTCGGCTGCGATTCGTGCAGCCGCGGGTGACGCATTGCTATCTACGTTCCGTCTACCGTAGTGTCTTTCACTCGCACATCACTTGGTGTTGCGAGTGCACGTGGTGATTCACCACGTGAATACGACCCCTCTTTGGAGGTCGACTACGAGTGCGAGTCGGATGAAATGGCCGACTCGGGGAAATTGGAATCGTCGCCTGATATACGTCAGGCGGCTGACTATGAGCCCTCGAATGAGAGGGCTCCTTCTGATAGACGAGTAAACAGTCTATTTGGATCCGACGATGAGGATGATCCTTCATCACCCGTAGGATTCCATTGTTTTTGTGGTCGTCTCTGGGAAATCGGAAGACGAAGTCCATAGATACGGACTGCCAACACTGCCGGAAGTGGTAGAGGTTGAAAGGGTGCACGGGATGAAGGGCTAGGCTTCACCCGTTGATATACATCGCAAGCAGGAATGAACTTGCGCACGAACTGATGCTGGCGGAGCCAGTGAAAGTCGCGACTTACTGTGAGGTAAGTCTTCTCACGTCCACGATGTCCACTTGTTGGAGCATCGTGATGCTCATACATGATGCGCAAGCGCAAATCATTGTGAGTCGGGACGACGACACGTGGAGTGTCGCCGGTAACGGCTGTGTAATACAATAAGCCGTTACGTGTTGTGTATCGATCGGATGACGATCGATATAAAGCCGGTAGATCTTTAAAAGATTTATCGGATGGATTCATTAAATGATCCATCAGACAAAGAAGGTCCTTACCTTCTTTAGAGGCTTTATTTATTTCATCCACTAATGTTGACGACGGAACACTCGCAGTGAGTGTTGCAACAGTAAGATCACTTTCACTGTTGGGGTGCACAGCTGACTCGAAACCGGGTCGGCGTGATAACGCATCAGCGACGACATTAAGTCGTCCTGGTTTATATTCGACGGAGAAGTTATACTCCGCGAAGAAGGATAGCCACCTCGCCATTCTTTGCGAGAGGTGTGGGCTATTGACGGCCGTGCGTAATGACGCATGGTCCGTATATATGATGAGCGGTCTATCTCTTAGGAGATAGACTCTAAATTGAGCCAATGCATATTTCATGGCAAGATGTTCCTTGTCATGCACTGGGTAATTGCGCTCAGCTGGTTGCAGCTGACGCAATTAGTAAAACCGACGACGCGCTCCGCGCCGTCTGTATCGTATTGCATTAACGCGAAGCCGATTGCGAAATCGCTGGCATCACAGACCACATGAAATGGTCTGTCTTGATCCGCAATCGCCAGTATGGGCGATTTCATCAAGCTTTGCTTGATACCTTCAAACAAAGGCTGACAATCAGCGTTCCTTAACTATTTCTTGTCTTTTCAAGAGACGAGAGAGATGAACTGTCATTTCTGCATAATTGCGAGAGTACTTGTGCAAGTACGCCGCAAAACCAAGAAACTTTCTAAGTCCCTTGACATCGACTGGAACTGGCCAGTCGGTAATTGCCTTGATCTTTTCAGGATCAAGGCGCAAGCCGTGTTTACCGACGATGCACCCAAGAAGTGGTGTTTACTTGCGGCGAATATACACTTCTTGAGACTTGCGTAAAACTTATGCTTACGCATCGGTGCAAGAATCTTTCGGACGTATTCCAACGTCCGGCTTTCCGTAATGGCTCTGCTATGAACGAAGACGTCATTAAAATGGTGCGAAATCCCGCACCGATCTCAACAGATTGGTTACACATCTATTAAATGTCGCAGGGGCATTACTAAGTCCCTGTGACATAACTAGCCACTCACATAGCATTCCGCTTGGTGTTCTTACTGTGATGAACGGGATATCTTGTTCACGCATAAGGATCTGATAGAATTCATCCATCCAATTTATTGACGAAATAGAACTTTTTGACATATCATCTATAATTACGTCTTTTCGTGGTATCGGCGTTTGAGCCGGTACCGTTGCAGCGTTCAATAAATTAAACGCATGCACAATCCGCCATCCTCCTGTTGCTTTACGCGCACAGAAGGTCAGAGAGCTATGTTGGGAGGTCGTCTCCCTCATATGGCCCGCTGCTAAGCGATTGGCAAAGAATTCGTCGATCGCTTTTACTAGTTCACGAGGCAATGGCCACTGGTTCATGACACAGTAATTCGGACCTGGAATCATATCGATTTCGTATCGAGTGCATTTATTCTTAGGCAACTCGCACGGTAGGGATTCAGGAAATGCATCCTTCAATTCGATCAAATCTTTATATAAGGGATTTGTCTTCGAAGACTGCCAGGCTGGGGAGTACAACGTTCAATCCAAGCCTTCTCATCGAGGACATTTCCGTTCATCGATGAGCTGCTGAGAACCCGTTCGTTCTCAGGAAATGCTATTGCCGACCAAATATCGGCCACGTATTTGTCATCTGCAACAAGTATGCAGATCTGCTTGACTTAGCCACTACGCATATCACGCAAGAACCGTTTCGGTTCTAGCGTTGACATTTGAGTTATCTCCAAAGTTATCTTCGAAGGCGCTATCAGATCAGCGCCTACACTTGATCCGCTGTTTACTTAGGTATTTAATGTCTCAGTTTCCTCTTTGGAACTTACTTCCAAAGGAACCTGCGATCCTTTGACCGCAGGTTTCTAGGGTCTTTTTCTTGCACAATCTTGGGGACTATTCCCTCAAGTTCTATTTGGAAAATATCCCCCACTGCCTCTTGCTGTGGTTGTGCAACCACAGCGAGATACTCTAGGATCGACTCTCCAGTCGATCTAGAATTTTCGCATTGTCTCTAATAGACAGCGGTTTCAAATGTTCTTGAATGTTGCTTTCGAAGCAAGCATCCTTGTTTCGTACCACTCAACTTATTTGAGTGGTCGAATTTCGACGCTGGATGTGCTTGTGCACAGCCGTCGGTATCTAACTCCACAGTGTGATGGTTTTCAAACGGAGGTCTTGTGCAGTCGTGAAAACGACCGAACTACAAGTGAGGCCATCGCACTCTCTCGTACGATATTTAACACACTTGTGGACGCTCAAAGAGGTTCATCAAATGCCCCTCTGATGAACGAGAGGCAAACATCCTCAAGCCTTGATGCTGCTAATTTATACATGGCTCGTAGTTTCTGAGCCATGGTAAATTAAGGATGACATCAAATTTGTCATCCAAATTAAGTACGTTGAATTCATCATCATACTGTTCACCCTTTCACGAGTATTAAATACCAACTACACGTTTCTTTACTGTTACAGATGCGCCCGTTGCTAGGCGCACTGTCATCCTCGTTAGAGGTATATCGCGCTCAATAAATATGAGTCTGCGATCTTCTAGCGATTTGCGTCGGAAAAAATTGTTCGACGCCCTACAATTGACTAGAGACATAAGTGGCAACATATTTGCTACTATATTTGTTAAGGTGATGAGGTTAACCTCATCACCTGGGGCAGTTACACACAATGTTTGTGTGTGAGAAGCAACTTTCATCAAAAGACCTGCAAATTCTTTTGACGTTGCTGGATCAGGAGGGCGCTCCGCACCTACTGACCCCGACCGTTTTTTTGACGATCCAACTCGCCGTTGCGATTTCGCAACAGCGTCGGATCCGTGTCCTCCGATATTCCTAGCGAGAGGTCGATCGTTTCGCTCAAAATTTTCTAGACACTGGCCGTGTGGCACTACAATCATAGGCGTAGCAACCCGTTTTTTGACAACGATTACATTTTTGAAATAGTTCGTAACTTGAAGAGCAAGGTATCTCGCTCTCTATATACGAGAGGTTCATTGATTCTGGACCTCCGTTTAGCTTGCCGTCATGGAGGACGATAAGCCTCAGGGTGGACGAAAGCCTCTTTCAGGCTGAAGTCTTCGGGTTCCGCTACTGAGATCGTTTTATCAAGCGTCTCTAGTTCAAGCCGGAACAGGTGTGTCTTGATAGGACCGTCTGCAAAACTAATAATTAATACAGTTACCTGTGTTTGTGCATCTAATGGATGACTCTTACAACGTATCGTGTATGTTGGACATACGCGTGAATATCGCGCTTGTCCTGCTTCAAATCCAGGAGCTCGGCTCAGCCCTGAATTCGGCATGTGGCGGCTCAAATGTTTGACTGAGTCGGGTCTTTAAATCTCGTACGACTTAAACCTAACGTGTCGTAAAGCTTGAGCCCTAACGATATTTGGCACGTCCGGCTTCGTCGGACGTGCCAAATTTCACTTTCGTCGCATCATCATTGATGCGGCGAGCTTTAATGGCGTTGTATATTCGACAAACCATCTCAAAAGGGAGTCGCCTTCGACTGCCTTAAACTTAGGAATTTCGAACTTTAAGCTTTCGGGTCGACGTGGAAGCATCGGCCCGCTAGCAGCCTGTAAATGCTCGTGTCTCAGCAGTTCCAACTGTTAAGCACCCTGTTCTCAACACTTCCGCGTGTTGAGAGCCTTGCCGGCGAAGCAGTCTACTTTCTTAGGTTCCGTCGAATTCATGTTGTATGAATTCGGCTATAGCTGCATGTTGCCCGTCTCTTTGCAGAGCGAACAACATTGCGCTAACGGCTGGTCCACCTAGAACCGAACTCATGTGTTCGATCGCTATTCATTCAAGGTCACTCAAATGAATGAGCCTTTCGTGCGTTGCGCGATAGCCTTCTTGAGGAGATTGAAAGCTATCTCCTTCTTCATCCAACATGTCCATGACGGATGGAACGTGCGTAGGCCGTTGATTGGAGTGTTACCAGGTGTAACGGACTGTTAACAATACTAGTCAACCTATACTGATAACAGTGAAGATGGAGTGCCTCGAATACTTCACGTGCAAGACGTGCAGAGGAAGGTTCTAAGTCTTAGCTACTAAAGATAAATTCTTAGGCCTTATAATACGGAACAAGTAAAACCGTACATATATATCAAGTTTCTGACATAACGATCTTCGATCTACTGACTTTAATATGTTAATAGCCTACTAGGTAATGCGCCTCCTTGGGCAACGCCTTATCGTGTCTTGTAACGATTGGTGGGGTTGATTTAAACTTAAATCAACCAATCAATAGAAGTAATGTCGTATTGCTTCAAAAGCACCAAAATTGGTGATTTTTGAACTATTAAGTAAGATTTCAAAATTATAAATACAATGATTTGGTACTTCTATATTTATTTTCTCTCTTAAACATTAATATTTATTGTATCTCTTATAGGAAATATTACTTATGTAATGGTACATCCGTTACACAGCAGTTCTGTTGATTGGCTGATTTAAGTTTAAACCAACCCCGCCAATCGTTACTAGGCACGATTGGGCGGTGCGCAAGTAGTAGGCGCTATTCATTGTTTGATACTATATACTTAAGTCAGTTGACAGAAGATTGCTACGTAGGAACTTAATATATATGAATACAGCTTTACTTTTCAAAATTCAAGTCGTTAGTATTTACGTTTAGTATCTAATACTTCGTAGCTACCTTAAGACTTCGTCTGCACGTCATTGCACGTGAAGTATCGAGGCACTGTTATCAGTCCTAGCGAAGGCTGCTCCGTTATACCTGGTAGCACTTCGTGGTCCGTTCAAAGGCCACGCACGTTCCATCTAACATGGGCATGATGGATGTGTCGAAATATGCACAAAGAAGGTGCATAGGGTGACGTTTCAAGTTACGCGCAGAGAAGGTGCGTAATGCAACTATTCAAGATACACACAAAGAAGGCACAGTGAGTGCAAATTAAGGGCTCATTACTCACTCACACTGTCGCATGCTCTATGATGTGTCAGATACTAATGAACTCCTATTAAGTAATTTAGGACAGGCTAATTAGGGATGCACAAGTAGAATTAAGATAGTACATATTAGTTTCCCATTTACTACTTCGTTCGTAAGCTACACCATTCTAACAAGTTATGAGCCCAACTTCCAACTTACCTGCAAGTGATGTCGAACTTTCGACAACTTCTAGTCACGAAAGGGCTAGGTCGGAATCGGCAGCAACCACCTTGCACCGGTTGGGGTTCGTTTCTCAAACTTAACGCGAATCGAGTTAAATCTTTGAAGCCAGTCTTCGCGTCCAATGTCTGTGACATTGCGAATGAACGCGCTCCAGGCTTGCATCAACGAGATTTTATCTCGTTTATTGATGACACTGTACCATCGATGCTTAAGAAAAGCATCGAGATATAAATCTCCTCACCCGAAAGTTCTTCGCGCTGGTTACAAGGCCATGAAGCGTTGTCGCAATAAATAAGCGATATTAATTTGTAAGGAGTAGTCTCTTCCGACAAGCTACTGACTAGCCGTTCGGGCAAACGCCACGGGTTCTTCTCAGGGGTAAGACGAGACATGTTATCGTCTGCACTCCCCTGAGTGGTACCCACTGAAGCAAGGGTACCACAAGAACTTTTATTACGATGGCTTACGCCATCGTCATCACCACGCAAAGGGATAAGTGCGGGTGACGGCACGGAGACGGTGCTGGCGATGGCGAATAATCCTCATCGTCGGAACCAAACATGCTATAGCGAGCGCTATTAGCACGACTATCCGATTGAGCCCTCTCATTCGAAGGCTCATAGTCAGACGCCAGATGACGTTCAGGCGACTGTTTTACTCTTGTCGAGTCGGCCATTTCATCCGACTCGCATTCATAGTCGACCGCCAAAGAGGGGTCGGACTCACGTGGTGACTTACCACGTGCACCCGCAACATTTAGTGTTGCAGAAGAAAATGATACTTTGGCATACGAAATGTCTGCCGCAAGAGACAAATATGCGTCGCCCGCGGCTGTATGTACCGCAGCCGAAGGTTCCACTCTATTCGCTGACCGCATGGACCCGTTAATTATGCGATATAATTTAAAATTTTGGTTCTGACCATTTCACATCGTTTCCACTTAAGTGGTCGTATAGTGACCACTTTATTCAATGACAGTCAGAATGATTGTCGTTTAGGGGGGGGTGATGTATCGTTACATGTTATTAACACTTAAAGGTTGTTAATTAATAAAGTGTCTAAAAGGTAGATAATATTTGGGGAATATTACTATACATAGTAATATCCGGAAAGTTTATCCATCAATAGATGCAGACCATTATATCTACTTGCTCCGCGGTCCAGTCAGCACTGGACGCGCACAAAGAGAGAGAGAGCTAAGAGTGTAGGCGGGCACGTCGTAAATGCGGCCACGCTCTACTTAGACACACACCCTAGCACAGCGAGAAAGCGGTTTTGCCAGCTTCTCTTGCGTACAGTGACGTAGTGTGGTGGGCGCGTTAGCGACCTCACCCAACGCACTAAGTACTCTAGTAAAGTGTCGTCACGGGAGCGGTAATCCGGCCCCTCGTGCGCACTTACTAAGTAATAAGTAGTTGTCAGACTAATTTATATTTAATCGCATTAAATATAAATACCTAATTCTACCAATCAAAATGTCATCTCTATAGATAACACTTAATATGTATTGCGAGCGTATCTTCTAAATACCTCGCGTAACGGATGACGCTAGCCGTCATCCCTCCTAATGTGAATGCACCAATGTGCATCACATACACAAGGGTTGGTCACAAATGTGAACCACATCCGAGTGGTGGGTCTAGTTTCTTGTTTTGAGTAATTGACACCAAGTGTACTTAACGGGGACTGTGTTACATTAAGGCAACTTTAGCCCGTTACACCATTCCCCCTTAAAGAACGAATTTACATTTTAAATTCGTCAAAAAAGAGCGAGGAACTGCGAGCAGCTTTCGCACCGCTAGTTCACTTAACACTCTAGCGACCTGTGTTCACATACACGGTGCCAAAGATGCCACCGAAAAGGGGCCACGTTGGTGGGTCGTCTGCGAAGACGACCACTCAACCTCGCCCTAAGCGCACGCGCCGCGTGTTAACGCCGGCAGCGTCTAATGCCTTAGTCGAAACGCAGACAGCTACTGCTGCTGTCGCGTTAACGGGGCTAAAGGATCCATCCCAGTTTAACAGTGAGGATGCTGATCCGTCGCTTATTGTCGACTGACTACAATGAGTCGACACCGTTGCCGTCACCTCATAGTAGTGATGCGGACAACGAGCTCATGAGGAAGGACGATGGCGCATTATTGCCCATTCAAACTTCTCTCATGCCTCACAACACGGAGACAGCATCATTTACGAATGCTGTCTCGTCGTCTGCGCTGGAAAGCGCAGCGACAGGTAATGAGAGCCCATAAGGGCGCAGCCGCTTCTCCGTTGGGTAAAACCGCAACGCCTTATGCTCGGACCATAATCCATAATGGTTCTGACATAGATGATTCGGAGCCTAAACCTGCCGACGACACGTGAACGTGCTCAGTCAACGCTACTTCTGCTAGTCCATTTGAGACTAGCGAAGAGGTCTCAGCTGGTGCTCCTTTACATAGGCAGCCATCAAGCCGGACACGTCAATACGTAGGTTATCGATCGGTTCCAAGAATCAAAACTCTTCGGGTAACCTTACCATTGAACGAGGATCTGTTTTCTTTGCCTCACGGAGCGGTGGGTAAGCAACCTTCCAACAAGGAAGCGTTGGTCCCACCCGTATCCATCAGTGCAGGCGGCACCCGATAGGAGTGGCGATCTCGTCCACCTACTCGCGGCTGCCTTACCTTCGTCCGTTCAGTCATAGGCGTTAAGGGCTGCTGAAGGACGTATTGCGGATCTCGAGGGATAAGTCTCGCGACTGACCTCGGATCTTTTCTTATGTTTGAGCGAAGGTTCGTCAGGGTTATGAACGCCTGAAGACTCGCTTGGACCTTTTCGAGAGGATAATGCTGAGGGATCCGCGTTACTCGCGTGATGTCTCTCGCTCGCCGAGTCTTGTTCGTGGTGGGAGGAGTCGGTCGGCTGATAGCTTTTCGCCTTCACCGTCCCTCTCACCCGAACGACGCTCGACTCACAGTCGACGTCACCATCGGTCTCCTTAGACGGATGGGGATATGTGACCTCATTTGGGTCTACACACCATTTCAGACGACCCACGTAAAATACGGCGAAAGAATGAGCCTATAATTTAGGTCTCCAACCTCTTCGACCTCCGTTAAGGGCCCAATGAAACGCGGCAACAACTTCGTAGTACCTCCAGGTAGTACAGAAAATGCATTCTTAGGTAGGGTAGCAGTACTTAATAGTACCTTTTCACCCACTCTAAAGCGTTCATTATTTTTGCGACCATTTCGGTCCGCATGTTCTTTTTGCTTGTCCTGTGGGCTTGCCATCGCGTCACGTACTTTTCGTGTGATGGCTAATCGCTAATCGCTCATCCGCAAAGCGTTGACCTCGCTCACGCTTTTAGCATCAAACTCGTCTATGATACCGCCGAGAGGTCGGTCATAAGGCTAATTTTTATTGACCACTGCTTAACTGGCAGGGTCACTAGGGCAAATTACTATCTTTGAGATGATACCCTCGCGGGTCATCGTCGTATTGACGAAACTATGTCCCTCTTTCGCACCGGGCATAGTGAGGGGCCCTCCCCCACTAAGACTCGGGGTGTGCACAAACGAGACTGGCGTCCGAGGATGGCGCAGTCCATTAATATAAAACGGTGTCTCACCCGTGCTGGCGTGGACACTGTTATTTATACCGAACTCCACAAAGGGCAATTGCTTGCTCCACTCTTCGGGAGTTGCTATAGGGATCACAAGGTGACAGCTGATGCCATAACATGACATCGCTGTAGCTAAAGCGATTTAGCTTAGCTTTCAGGTGCGACGGGAGGGGAACCTTTCGTCCACCAAAGTGATGCAACAGTAGGCGACAATGGTCGTCCTGACTGAAGCTCTCTTTTACCTCAGTGGCTAATGAGCCTGTCACGTGGTATGCCTTCATGGCTGCCAACGTTGACCGCTGAAATTGTGCTTTAGCACTAGACACACTTTCCTGGTGTCTCACCTCGAAGTCTGGTCTGCGCGATAAAGCGTCAGCCAAGACATTTGACTTACCCGGCTTGTATATAACTTTTAAATTAAATTCAGAGAAGAATGTAAGCCATCTTGCCATTCTAGGCGAGAGGTGCGGTGGGTTTATTGCGGTACGCAGTGATGCGTGATCCGTATAAACCACAAATGGTTCGGTGTCCAATAGGTGCACACGAAATTTGACAAGAGCATACTTTATTGAAAGTAGTTCTTTGTCATATACGGGTAATTCAGTTCCGCGGCTTTTAAAAGCCGGGACTGATAAGAGATGACGCGGTCAACGCCGTCGTCATCCCTTCTGCATGAGCGCGCTGCCGATTGCAAAGTTACTTGCATCGTAGACGACGCTAAAGGGCTTATCCTCGTCTGGTAATGCCAAGACCGGTCTACAAGAGATTGCTTCAGTGATGTGAACGCATCATCTTGTTCTTTTAACCAAACCCATTCTGCGTTCTTTTGAAGGAGCTAAAATAATGGTTTAGTTTGCTCTGCATAATTCTTGCTATATTTATTTAAGTAATTAGCGAGCCCTAGGAATTGGCGCAATCCTTCACATGCCGTGGGATTGGCCATTCCTTTACTAAGTTTATCTTGTCTGGGTCTGCTCGTACACCATGTGTACCAACGATGCAGCCCAGTACAGGTATCTCAGGGACCCCCATGACGCACTTTTGCAAGTTGACGTACAATTGGGCGTCCTTTAAAGTCTATAACTTAGCGTCTAAATGATGCTTGTGCGACTCTATTGCACGCAGCCCGTCCTCGGCCCTACTACGCACGAATACATCGTCAAAGTAATGGGACGCGTAGGCACGGTGCTGACGCATCACGTGAGCCACCACTGGGTTGAATGTAGGCGGTGGGTTTTCCAATTTTAGGGCGTCACAAGCCACTCCCAAAGCATACCGCTTGGGGTGCTTACTGCCGTTTTGGCTACATCGGACTCCTCTCATGAGTACCTGATACTAGCCATCCTTCAAATTCAACGGGAAAAGATAGTTGACTTTCCCATGGAGTTCAACAAGACATCTGTCCGCGGGATTGGCGCTTGCGCCGGTACGGTCGCCGTATTCAGCTTATTGTAAGCATGAACCACGCGCCATCCACCTGTGGCTTTACGCACACAAAAGGTCGGGCTGCAGTGAGGCGATTTGCTCTCACGCACATGTCCCGCCTTGGCTCGCTTGTCGAAGAACTCATCGATATAATCGACTTGTTCTTTCGGCAACGGCCATTGCCTGGTCACACAATACTTGGTGCCAGGTTCGAGGTCTATCTCGTGCCCGATGCCCCTATCTGCTGGTAGGCGGCTCGGCACTTCTTCTGGGAACACATCACGATGTTTCCACAGAACCTCAAAGAACGGACTGTCTCTCAAGGCATCCCAGCCTTGAGCAGCGTACCGCTTCTTTTTGTCCGTTTCTAGGACGCTCTCGTCCATTGTGGACGACGAGCAGCAGTCCACCAAGTTCTCTTCTGGAACTGGTGTGACTATTTTGTGGATCTTTCCTTCCTTCAGTTCGGCGAGAAACAGATCTCACGACATCTCCGGGAGATTTACTATCGCCTCGGAAGTTTTTAGACGTGCTGGAGCATCTCGACTGAGGCTGTTTTAGCCATTTTGTCTTTGACAACCACAAACACCTCGTTCGAAGGCCCGTCCTCTTTGAACCGGAACTGATTCACAGGTCACTCATTTGGCGTGTCTTTGATCGTTCTTACTTGTCGGGTACTTGTTTCTTAAACAACGACGACCTAAACTGGGAAGCGAGTACAGTGGCTATCCCGGCTAATTCACCCCTTCCAACCGCACCAGGCTCTACGCACTGTGCCGGTCCTTGCGACGCTTGAGCTCCTGTCAACTCGCTATCTACTGTCATAGGCTATCGGCTCTTTGTAGGACTTGGAGACGTTTGATATTCCGTCAACGTACCCTTAACCGTGTTCGACACGACATCAGTTGCATAGGCTTCTCGTAGGAGCACATCCCTTTCCGTGTCCTACGTCGAGTTAACAACTGTGCGTGTACGCCAGTCTATCCATCCCTCGACCACGTGAATGAAGCAGAGACGGTCCTCGTACAAAGCATTCACACACACTCTGTCGTGTAAGACGCTGAGGGTGTGGTCAGCGCAAAGATCTTCTATGTCAGCCAGCCAGCCAGCCAGTCGACGAAGCTGTTCCCGCTCGGCATCATCCGGTTCCACCGCCGGATATAGTCTAACCACGACCTCTGAAGCGCATTGTATATGAAGCAGACGATCATCTTTAACCACAGGCTGCGCAAGCGCCGAAAAATGATCTTGCATAGTGTCAGGAGATCCAGAGGATCCGCTTCGGACAAGTCGTACAGTGCCCATGATCAGCGTCGATTATGGACTGCCGCCGATGGTCCTCTGTAGCGCTCCGTGATTGCATGCATACATTTTCCTGCGTCGTTGCCTGGTACCTGCGTCTTTTTCATTTTTATGCAGTTTTCTGCGGGATCCCACAGTCCGTGGGTGCTGTCTTGGGAGGGTTCATGAAATGGGCTCTTCTTCTTACATGAAACTTAGCTTACTTATACGTAGTAGGTGCTAATCCCGAATAAGCGGATGTAGCGCGTCGCATGCTTCTGTGTTTTAGTCGAGACTTAGACTTATTATAGCCAATAATACTTCGGTATATAGATGAACGACTCCCATGAGGTCAGGGAATAATTTCATATTTATAGTTTTCTGGGTTAAATATCACATATAATACGAACTCACGATGCGCTTCCTTTCATGCACGGTAATGTCAAGTATCGTCGCCCTAAGCCCGTTACAAGGACCCTTTGGTCATCATTGCCCTTCGATGTTGACGTTTTTAAGCGCCTTGCGAGGGATCGACTTGCGTGTATGGGGCACTACACAGAATAGGCGTGGTGGCCCAAAGTTTGACGTTGCATTTTTGCAATTGCTTTTAATTTGAAGAGTAAGGTTTCTCGCTTTTCAAATATAAGGGATCTACAAATTTTTGACTCCGGTTTCTTTTCGTGGGTTTGGACGATAAGCACCGGAATAGACGAAAAGGCTTATTCGGCTGAGGTCGTCCCGTTCCGCTAAGAGATCGCTTGATCAAGCGACTCTAACTAGAGCCGGACTAGATGAGTCTCGACAAGACCATTTGCAAGGCATTTAATCAACGCAATTACCCGTGCTTGTTGATATAATGAATGACTCACAATCCGACTTACAAGTATCGTGTATGTTGGGCATCAGCGTATTGACCTGCTTGCATTTAGGAGCTCTGAATTTGGCACATGGCGGCTCAAAGATTTGACTGAGCCGAGTCTTAGAGACCAAATTCGACCGAAATATAAATGGGTTGTGAAGCGTAAGCCCTTAAGCCTAAATTTTGGCAAGTCCGGCTAAGGTAACATGCCAAATTTCACACTCGTCGCATTGACATTGATGCGGCGAGCTTTAATGGTGTCGACTCTTTCCAAGGAAGTCGCCTTCGCCTGCCTCAAACTTAGAAATTTCAATCTTTAAGCTTTTGAGTCGACGGGAAAGGTCGGCCCGCTAGCTGCATATAAATGCTGCCCTCGCAACAGTTTCAATTGTTGAGCACCTTGTTCTTTTAACACCACTGCGGGTTAAGAGCCTTGCAGGTGAAGCAAGAATACTTTTTCGCGGACACCATCAAGTTCATGTTGCACAAGCTCGACTATTGGCGCATGTTACTCATCTCTTCGTAGAGTGAACAACATGGCGCTAACGAATGACCCGCCTATGGCCGAATTCATACGTTCGACCGTCCTCCATTCAATTCACTCAAATGATTGAAATTTTCACGCGCTGCGTGAAGCCTTCTGAAGAATCTTGAAAGCTCCCTCCTTCTTTAACCAACATTTTTATGTTAGATGGAACGTGCATAGGCCGTTGCACGAACTACGAAGTGCTACCAGGTGTAACGGGGCACCTTTTGCTAGTACTGACAACAATACTAGCCAGCCCACACTGATTACAGTGAAGGTGATGTGCTTCGAATACTTCATGTACACTGACGTGCAGAGGAATTTACAAGCAGCTAAGAGGTCTTAGCTACTGGTGGTCGATACTAAGGCTTTAATATTGAGAAAAAGTATAACTATTCTTTCGTAACGTTTTTTCTACTGGCTTTAATGTATTAATAACGAACTATGCAATGCGTCTCCTTGCGCACCACCTAATTGTGTCTTCTACCGATTGGCGGGGATGATCATTTTTACTTCAATCAACCCGTCAACATTACTATTGTCTTATTGCGTCAATATTACCAAATTTGGTAAAATTGGAACTACTAACTCAAAATCAATAACAATATTGTACTTCTTTAATATTTTTTTCATGGGAAATAATGTTTATTGTTCCTCTTATAGGACATAATGTTAATGTAACGGGAAAACCTGTTACAAAATGCTCTGTGCCGTACTACAATCGGCGTCAATGATTTGAGATATTATTCAAGTAATTTTTGAATAGCACCAAGTAATTATTCGGAAAGTGTGCCACACGGTGTGCCACCACTATGAATTCAGTGTGGACGAATTTGTCTCTAGGTGTCTATTCAGAGATGCCCTCAGTCTAGTTATCGCAAAATGGAGCTTCGCGTTTACCAATTTATGTCACACGATGTGTGCCACTGGTTCAATACTGAGTGTTGCTTTCCTGAGCTACTAAATTAGCTCGCGGTTTGATCAAAATGTTAGGGAACCTTAACTTCGGGTTGCAACATTATACATGCACTTTTTGTCATGTGTAGCCAATAAGAAGCATTAAAGCTGCCATTGATTAAAATAATACTATAATTTACAGATAAAAACTTTCCTTCCCCATGACCCTCAAGCGTGAGGTTCCGTTCAAAAGTCATGGATCTATGGACACAGACGACAAGAGCTCAGAAGGTGGAATGGCTATTGAAAGTGACATGAAGCGGCTTCGCGTAGCTTACGACTACGACGGGGCGCACGGTGTTCGATTGGCAGGTGAAGCCACGTCCATAAATTTAGAAATGGAAATTTCGCGAGCGAAAGCCGTGCGCGGCGAGTACGCGGCGGCCAACGCCATGCTACGGGAGTTTCACTACTTGCGGCAATTGCGCAAGTTCCAGGCCGAGCGCGGTCGAGCCCGAGTCAATTACTCTCTGCAATAGCTTGCGTTTTAACTAATTTAAAAAAAAGTGCACCTATCGTTTTGACAAGTCCTTAGTGGCTAAAACTCCATCATTTTGCGAAATAAGAATTAAGGTAGCGCGGAAGTCGGCAACGAAGCCGCAAACTCTCGTTCTTGATCAAAGAGGGCAGAGGACAAATAACGCTCTCCAAAACTTGGCAAAATCGTTACTATCAGTTTTCCCGTGTTTTCCGCACGCATGGCCACTTGAAGACTTGCAACGACAGCCGCACCAGAGGAAGGACCGACGAGAATTCCTTCCTCAAGCGCCAAGCGTTTGGCCATGGCAAAGGCTTCGGGGCTACTGACTGTAATGACTTCATCAATAAGGTCGCGCTTGAGCACACTCGGTACAAATCCCGCCCCGATGCCTTGGATTTTGTGCGGTGCGGGGTTGCCACCGGACAAAACAGGGCTCTCTTCGGGTTCCACAGCCACAATCTGAATGCTTGGCTTGTGCGGCTTTAGATAACGAGCGGTACCCGTGAGGGTACCACCCGTACCCACTCCTGTGACAAAGATATCCACCTGTCCGTCCGTATCGCGCCAGATTTCAGGGCCTGTGGTATCGTAATGAATTTGCGGGTTCGCTAAATTGTCAAATTGGCCAAGGATCACGGCTATTTGCGGCTCTCTTGCTGCCAACTCCTCGGCCTTGGCAACTGCGCCTGTCATGCCCTTTTCACCAGGCGTTAATACGACATTGCAGCCAAAGGCTTTTAATAGAATGCGACGCTCCATGGACATAGTGTCCGGTAGCACAAGCGTTAGTTTGTAGCCACGCACGGCCGAGGCAAATGCCAAACCGATGCCCGTATTGCCTGACGTCGGTTCAATAATATGCGAGTCTCTACGCAATCGACCCGACTTTTCTGCGTCGAGAATCATACTTAAACCAATGCGGTCTTTTACCGACGCACAGGGCTCCATAAATTCGCACTTGGCGGCGATTTTGGCGTGGCAGCCTGCGGTCACTTGGTTTAAATACACAAGTGGCGTGTTGCCAATCAATTCGGTCATGTCCGCGGCAATGTGTAGCGAACAGGCGCGACGCACGGGGATCGCGAGAAGCGAGCGGGTGAACATCATCACTCACGCAAAGGTATTGCCGAGTGTTCTTGCGTGTCAATACTTTAATCGAGTCGTTTGACGTGTGGGTAAATGAACCAATGAACGAAAAGGGACGCGTCGCTTCAACTGCGGACACCTCATCCACAGCTTCACGTCTGATTGGCGCATCTAATGACTTTTGCGCGAATCGCGTCGCTTGTGATGCTTCGAAGGGCCTTTCTTTGGCAATGCTTTTTTAAAATATGAATCGACTAAACGAACGTTTACAACAGGCTGAATATCATGAATGAAAATTGTGCGACGGTTTGCGCAACATTGTCGCTGTTCTTTAGCTGGAATCCATTCGGTCTCGTTTGTCTAGGCAATAGCAGTGCTGTGGCTTTGGGGCAGTTTCCAATATGCTCATTTCTCTATGAGCTAGCCATTGCTTCGAGTTCTTCTCTGACCGGTCATATAAAGTTTTGTTTATTGAAAACAGAATTATGTAATATTTTCCCGATTAAAAAGGTACTGTAAATGTATTACAATTCACATCATGTGTAAACTACCTTTTTTCTTTATAAGATTGAAAGTATTACTATAATCCCACTCATTACGTGTAAAATGCGTGGCAGTCACCAATTAGGATGAGGTTTCAATTTTTCAAAATTTTTTAATAAGTGCAATTTCCCTTTCGATATTAAAGCCTTCCTAAGGTTGTACTACGACCCATCACTTGTCGCATATTTGCGCATCTAGCAGCGATTGGCGGGGATGATTTAAAAACTTAAATCAACCAATGGACAGAACTGTCTCATACCCCGCTACACTATTACCATGTATGGTAATATTGGAAATGTCAAGTATTATTATTGAAAGATAGTGTTATTCTCCTTCATCATTCCTCTTATAGGTAATAATATATATGTAAAGGAGTACCTTCTTTCAACCCCCACTAAAGCATCAGTCACTATAGTTACTATTGTAGAGTGACAGACTACTATTGTGTCTCTTTCTGTAAATGAGTACTTGTTGATTTGATTAATTCCAACAAAAGAGGCGGGCATCGTAACGGATCGATGCTGCCAATTTATTCACGTATTTTCTTAGCCATGGTATTCAGGATGATATTAAAATTGTCATCCATCTCCCGTGCAATAAAATCATAATCGTACTGTTTAACCTCTAGCGTGTAATGGGTGTCAACTTTACGATCTTACAGATGTATATATTGCAAGGCGCACTGTCATAAGCGTTAGAGACATATCGCGCTCAACGAACTTGAGACTACATTCTTGGCAAGTTTACCAGTGTACCATTGATGCTGGAAAATACATTGACGAAAAAATTGTATTCGTCCTCACCAGGCTTGTGAAGCCTGAATGAGGCGAAACAACGGAATTTTGTGGTCGTTCCAGGTCCGCTAATTTTTTTAATGAGCGACATAATCGTATTGCGATCCCTTCCACTTGACTAATTTAGCAGCTGAGCTAATATACCTTTCGAATTGGTCTTGACGATCACTTTGCTCCTGGTGATGCATGTTACCATGACCAACATCGTCGCTATTATCGGAGTCATCATAGGATGACCTCTCAACAAGAGGTTCAGGCAAGTTGAGCAATTCCGAAAAGAATTCGTCAGTTATTTCGCAAAAATTTGGCGGCATCTCTCCCTCGTGAACTTGAAAACTTTGCAGATGATTTTGAGTCGGACATTTATCCAACTGAAAAATATACGCCTCTAGCCGGAGTTGAAGGCGGGATGCTTCCCGTAGTAGACGCCTGGGAGTCTACTGTTGTGTCAGCATCATCAAAAGCGGCGCTCACGATCATTTCGATGTCTCCTGCCTTTTTGCTGAAAATCATCAAGCCGTCTACATATATTACAAAAATGCTCCCCAAGTGGACTTGCCAGATTCGCCACCTGAAAAATCAATGCCACGAAGTTCCTTTATTAGCACCCCACAACCCTCATTACACTTCGGGATTTTTTGGCTACTGGGCCTCCTCCAACCACACCTTACGGTGCGGATTATCGGGGCGTCCACCATTTGCGCATAGTGACTAAATCCGTGCGCGTACGTAAATTACCGACCTCGGCGACCGAGTTTGCGCTCTCTAAGGCTTTTTCTGCTGCCTCTAACGGCAAAAGCTTCCTAATAGCAGTTTTAATTGCCACTGGCTAAGCACTGGAACTGAAACCGGGAGGTACATGAATTATAATCTGCGGAGGGTAATGCGATGACACACTGCCAACGATAGGCTTACATGCAGACAAGCAACCATCCAATTGGCCATCTGATGAATGTCTTAAAGCGTCGACAAGCGTGTGAATGTACTACGAATGTGTGCGATGGCCTTACATGTAATTCGGTCAGTAATAGGACTCAACAAGACCTCAGTAAGACCAGCCATTGCACTGTGGAGATAGATTCCAGCAGATGTTTACAAGCACATGTAGCGCCAAAAGTCCGCCTTCAAAATAGGTCAAGTGAACCACAACAAAGATGTTTGCCTAAAGGGCAGTATCTAAAGAAGCACAGAACGCTTATCAATCAGGACGTTGAGGCTCCGTATATCGACGGGAGAGTCAATCGAAGAGGAAGTTGCAATGTTACCTAACCACATCTCGAAGCAGCTGGGGATAATACCCCTCAATTTATACGGAATTGAGTCCAAAACAATTGCAGGAATAAATTCCCAAGAATCTAAGGGAACAAATTCAAGGAATCTGTTTCAAAAGAGTACCCTGGAAGATAAGGACGCCTTGAACACTTAAGTTTATACGGACTAAAAGGCAGATAGCGCCTCATAAATTAACTTTGGTGATCACTCAGATGTCAACGCTAGAAATAAAGCGGTTATTGTGTGATCTCTGTAGCGTATAAGTCAGGACGATTTACATTCTCATCATAGAAAATGAGTACGTGGCCAATATTTGGTCGGCTTTAGTATTTCCTCCGACCGAACGTTTTGTCAGCAGCTCAAGAATGAACGAAATTGTCTTCGATGAGAAGATTCATATTGAACATCTCACGTCTCGATTATGGGAGTCATTCAAAACGAATCTTTCGTATTAGGATTTGATAGAATATAAAAATGTGTTCTTATTTCGGTACCGTACAAGTTTCCTTAGGATAAAAGCACTCGACACAAGACCGAACTGATACCAAATTAGGTATAATCTGATATTAAGCAGTGGCCACTGCCTCGTATTATCGATCGACAAGCTCTTCGCCGATCGTTTTAAATTTTTGATTCAGTCTTCAACTTTCCTCAAGCTTCGCGAGTTCCTCTCCAGCACGGCCTTCCAGACCCGATAGCCCTTCTTCCAAGCCAAGGGTGTATCATTTTGATATATCAAATTTAAATCGAAAAATTAAAACAAGATTTTCTATCAAGCATGTGTAAAATGCTGACGCCTACGTAACGTACACACTGGTGATCACACCCTCCACCGCCGACACGCCAGCTGAGACGGTAAAAATTAAGTCAAAAAAGTTATTCCATGAAAGTGCTCGTAATAGGCTCAAGAGGAGCTTCCAGTTTCGCAGTCTAGCACGAAAGAAACAGTGGGCGAACGAGCAGAAGACCCAAATTCTCGTAGCATTAATCGTATGCGATCTCGCTGTTGAGGTTGAGTTCGCTGCCACCATTGCGGATGCAGAAAATAGTTCCTTCGACGAATTCTACACGACTGTTGGGCCGACTTTACTTGTTCTCAGAGTATAAATTTGTCGTCCACTACAACCTGGGCAATAATAATAATATTCTTGCCTAGGCGCTGTCGCGACGTCCTGACTGCTATCCTCGCTTGAATTTGAGCCGTAAAAATACTGACAACGATGATGACGACAGGTGCGCGGCGGGTGTAATGCTGAATTTGACACTCATACATGATGCGTAATTGCAAATCATTATGCGTGCGGATCAAGACATGAGTTGTGTTGCCAGCAATGCCTGTGTAATACAGCAACCCATTTCGCGTTGTATATCGATCTGACAAGGACCTATGTAAGTTCGAAAAATCCTTTACAGATTGTTGAAGTGATTTTTAAAAAGGTGTCTGATTTAATCTGTGATAGCCGTATCTTCTTTACAGGCTTTAAACGTCGTCAAGGTACGTCAACGACGGAATACTTGAAGCTAGTGGGATTATCCTCATTTTATTTGGCGCAGCCAGCTCATGACCAGGCCGGCAAATAAGCATTAATGACGGAATAATGTCGTCCTGGCTAATTTCTACTAAGAAGTTATTCTTCGCAAAGATTAACAACAATCTCGTCATTTCTTGTTGAAGGTTTGAACTTTCCTCTGCCGTGCCTAAAGTCGTGTCATAAAATGAGCAGTCTATCTCCAAAGATATAGACTCGAAATTCAGCCAGTGCATATTTCATGGCAAAAATAAAATTGAAATGCACCGGGTAGTTACGCTCAGCAGGTTGAAGCTGACGTGACTGATAGCCGACGATGCGCCGTCAGTGTCACGCTACATTAATGCACAGCTGATTGCAAAATCGGCGGCATCACAGACAGCATAAAGAGCCTTTTTGTTTTGTAACTACCATGATCAGTGATTTATCAATCTTTGTATGAAATCTTAAAGGAACGCTGATAGTTACCGTTCCATGACCGCTTGACATTTTATTTTATTTAAAGAAAGAGATGCACAATTATTTCGGCACTGTTGTGCGAGTACCTGTGCAAGTACACCGCTAAGCCTAGAAATTTAGAAAGTCCCCTTACATCGATTGACAAAGGCTAGCCAAAGATCTCCTTGATCTTCTTGAGACGTGTAAAATACAAGAAGTGGGATTTTTCTCGTAGCGAATATACACTTTAAAATTGTCGCACAGTTATGCTCCCGCATGAGTGTAAGAACCTTCCTGACGTGAGCGCGGTTTATATTCAACGTCGGCTTTATTGATAGCTTGACTGATTACGCTCAAAACAGGAAAGATCTCCCATTTAAGTGTCGCTTGGTGAGCGTAGATACACGATTATGTCAGTATAATTCGAGATGTCATCGTTAGCCGCTACAATCTCATCTCGAAGAGATGATACTGGAATGACACTGTGCCAATTTCGGAAAAACACACGCCGCGCACCTGTCGTCATCATGGCCGTCAGTATTCTGACGGCTCAAATTCAAGCGAGGTTAGTAGTCAGGACGTCGCGACAGCGCATAGGCAATATAATATCATTATTGCCCAGCTTGTAGCTCCAGATGCAATGCAACTTCGCAGAGGTCGCCCTCAGCATGACTTTAATATAAGCGTCATTGAAGTGGCTGGCGCAAACACGCGGTGGTCGCAGCACATGGCACCCTGCAATTAAATGCCGCAGGATTGTTCTCTAGTCCCTGTGAATTGCCAACATTTTTTTAGAGCATGCCGCTCGGCGTGCTGAACGCTGTCAGGGAATGTCACTTAGTCTCATTTAAATCTGGTAGAGCCAATAATCAGGCCGTGGCACTGTATATGGCACGTTCAGACATGAATTTCAGCACGAAATCCTTTCCGTGTGCGGTGCCTCCACTGAAATTGTGGTATCCTTCAGCTTAATATAGGCGTTGATGATACGTCATCCTCCTATTGCTTACTTCACAGATGGTAGGTCTCTAATGGGGCGAGACACTATCGCAAACTTGGCCTGCATTGCGGCGGCCCACTAAAAGATAGTAAATCGCCTTGACTTGATCGAGCTGCAGTGGTTACTTTCGCGTCACACAGTACTTAGACGTAAATTTCGTGTTGAATTCCACGGGAGGTAGTTAATACGGATTTCTGTCAGGAAAAACGTCTGCGTATTCTCAGACGACGTCGTAGGCGGGAGACCGTGGTCCGAGTAAAGCGTCCAAAGAGTGAGCTGCGAACTGCTCTGCCCCTCACGCACTGACTTTTATCAGCACTTTTCGGACGTAAATTTTGCTCGTCCGCTTCAAAGGACGAAATGCAGTCCGTGGCCTCATCTGTGACCAAGCACGCTTTATCAATTACACCTGCCTTTAGGTTGCGCAGGAAATACTTTCAGGACAGACCAAGAAGCCGTGTAATGGAGGAAGTAAAGCGATCTGATTGTGCAACGTCGAAGAATCGACGGCGTCGGGGACTACCTTTCATGTATTCTAGCACGTGGACCGACGCCAAGTCGGCCGGGCTGTGGTCAAATAATGGGGTACTTCCCCCCTCCAGTTACACTCAATCGCGTTCCGAGAAACTCGTCAATTTCTTGTTACCAGTAACAGGGCTCATATCAGCAAGCCGATTAAAATGTCTCCCCACCAGCCTTAAACAACGGAGTAGTTCCATACAGCGCTTTCTGCAGCAAACACTTCTTCATCGGATTATGTTGATCTTCAATATCGTCTGGTTAGTCCATGTAGAACTCGCCATCAATTTCTCCATACAAGGATGCGGTACAATGTCGAGATTTTCTGTCTCCAAGTCTTCAGCTGCTGCAATTGCCAGCACCGTATTGATTGACGCTTTACGTGCAACTGGCGCAAAAGTCTCGACGAAGTCGATCCCAGGTCGCTGCGTTGATCCTTTCGAGACTAATCGTGCCTGGAGTTTGACAATATCTCCACTTGGATCGCGCTTGATCCGAAATACTCACTTGCAGCCAGCAGCCTTCTTGTTAAGCATGTCCACTAGCACCCACGAGCTGTGTTTGTTGAGTAACTGCATCTCGCTCTCATCGCTTCCAGCCACTGCTTCTTGTTTAACTCATTAATACTTCATCGTAGCTTGAAGCTTGTTCTCCATCGTCATCTGCAACCAAACAATAGAACGAGTCGTCTTCTCCCTCAAGTCTTCCAGATTAAAGTGACGACGACGTAGGTTGGGAAACTCTTGTTCGAAGCGCACCGTACCGCGCTTCTTTCATACAGGTCGTACCATTCACTATTCTTCGTCGTCTCTCCAAAGCGTGCTTGATGCTCGGGTAGGAATCTGACCTTGAACACAGGACTAATTTTGGCTACCACGAATCAAATCACGGCAAGCTCGAAGAGGTGAAGTCCGTAGTCTTTCGTCAATTGCTGGAACCTCCATACCATTGTCGTCAAGTGTCGACGTCTCCAAATTTCCTTCATCTTCAATGATGTCGATAACTCGCTCGTCTTCCCTTTCCAATTTCTTCGAAATGGAATGCTTAGCAAATGTCACGCTTCTAGAAATCATGATCGATCCATTATCCGCGTTAAGTAGTCGGTACGACTTGTGATCCTTTTCGTAGCCAAGAAAGTAACACTTCACGCCCGAATCGTGTAGCTTCTTTCGCTCCTCCTTCGTTACGTGCGCGTAGCATTGCGAACCAAACACGCGCATATGGTCGACGCGGGGCCTTCGCTTAAACACTATCTCGTTCAGATTGACTTCTTGTTTGCGAGTTTGAAAATACATTCCGAATGTCTGCCGCTGTCAATAACGCTTCACACCGGTAAGTCTTGTCGAGAACGCTGTCCTTAAGCATGCAGCGTGTCATCTCCATCAGAGTTCGATTCATGCGCTCTGCCATGCCGTTCTGTTCAGGGTTTAACGGAACCGTGAACTCTTGCTTGATGAACTTTTCCTTGAAAACTGTCCATTTGCGCGTTTCGGTACTCGCCACCGTTGTTGCTTCGAATGATCTTAATCTTAGTCCCGGATGCTATCTTTGTCTCCCTTTAGAACTTTGTGGACGCGCTCAAGCCTTCACTCTTCTTTTGCAACGGGTTAATCATCAGGTACCTGCTCTTCATCATGATGAAATTCACAATGAACATGAAGCCGGATCTTGAAGCTGGAGTGATTAGTTCAAGCACGTCGGATTACACGATACCGTCAAAACGCGCACTGCCCCTGAGTCGATTGTCTTTCTCGCTTGCCTTAAATCACTTGCGCACTTGCTTGGACGTTGCCTATGCATAACATGAGAGGTTAATCGTTTTTTCCGCGCCCTTGATCCTTTCGGCTTCGATCATATCATTTATCATCCCGTACGATGCGTTATCAAGTCTTACGTGCCTTAGCTCGCTCTCGCACGCGACTACGTGGCACTCCGCACCAACCTCAACGTTGAGGCACATCACGAAGCACTGCTTCCTTCTAGTGGCAACTGGTGTCCCGCCCCGCTTCACGACGCCCTCGTTGCGCATGATAGCTACTGCCATTCCTCGCACTGATGCAGCCGTTAACGGTAAAAAATTCATCAACAGATATTTAATATGGACAGTGTTCTCGAGGCGAACATCAATTCACGCATGCCCGGTCCAAACTCGTAGCTTCACCGTTCCATGGCCGATGACCTTGAGCTTCACATCACTCTTCGCGCTTGATATACTGCGTGCCCGACACACCTAATTGTATTCCACAAAAGCCTCCCGGTCCTTCCACATGTGTGCAGATGCGCCACTGTCCAGAACCCAGCAGCCGCTGACGGACACTTCGCTAGCATTAAATGCGACGTTGGAGTGATCGTGTCCCGCTTCTCGTATACCTTTTGGTCCGCAACTTAAACGACAATCTCTAACATTGTGGCCGACCTTGCCACAGTTGAATCACGCTCCTGACGCTCTTCTAGAACGCCGCTCTTGCTGCTTCTTTGGGTGCTGCTTGCCGTTTCTCTTGCTTGTGTGAAGAGCCGTTGCTAATTCTACCCGTACCTTGTCCTTGTGTGGCACTTCCTCAGCAAACAGTCTACTCACAAGGTCGCTAAAATTAAAACTTGACACCGGCATTCGAAACGCCTGCACTAAGATCTCGTAACTTGCAGGTTGACTCCTCAGCATCACCGCACATACTTCCTCGTCACTTGGCCCGCAGTTAGCGCTATTCATCTTCATGACTAGATCTTCAAGCTCTGTACCGCAACCACTGATGCTTGAAGCTGTATACTTGAATGAGTCAAACGTTTTCTTGAGCCAAAGTCGATTCGCAATGTCTTGTGTGCGGTGAGATGTCGCCAGCCTTCTCGACGCTTCTCTCGTCGTTGTCGCGTCGATAATGTGCTTAAACTTCGCGTCGATAATGTGCTTTAACTTCGCAGATTCAGCGCGATCGCACCTTGCGCTTGCTGTTCCTTTACTGCATTCGAAGCGTCTACACCGGAGACGGTTCCTTACAGTACCTTCGACATGAGGTACATCTTCATCTTGCAGGTCAATAGCACGTGGTTCGAGCCGTCGAAAGGATAAATCTTAGAACTGGAGTCGTTAATTACGATACCCTATGAGCTTGAAGATGGGCTTACGGCCGGAATTGCAAACCGGAAAGTGAGTTGTATTCTGAGCTTATCTCGATCCTACCATTAACTTTATCCCACCGTTATCTTTTTCGATCGTTCGTTGGGACCTCTGACCCACATATGGGGACCACCATAAAATAGGGGACGCCACTGTCTGGCAGTACAGTGCTGGCGAACCCGAAACACCAGATTACGAAGGTTTTACTTTTTGTCGCTGCCGTATCGAACATGTGACCGGTAGTATGGCACTCCCATACCTTACCCGACTGAGCCACAGTGCGTGAAAATATCACGAATTGTTTTGTTGAATTAATCTTATTATGCAGTTACTTGCTCTCATGTATGTATTTCCATTATACACGAATATGCAAAAAGCGCAACACTTTTGATGAACACATTAATCTTCAACAGTATGTATAGCTGATAAAGAATTAAATGCAGCAGACGTCGATAAGCAGCCTACAACTTGGTATGCATTGCAGCTTATGAGTTTAACGTTTCACTCGACTAAAAAACATATGTAAACGCCACAGGCTCACCCGGGGTAGGGCACTGCATGATATTGTCATCCATGTAATGAATGAATAGAAGTGTTTTTAAGAAACAATACTTGTTTTCCTTTTACAAAGAGACCCAACAATGTTCTCTTTGTAAAATAAAAATGTCACTTGATTGGATGTTGGTTAGTGGGGGAGGGGGGAGTGTTACGGGGTAGCCCATAATATACCTAATATTACCTACAAAATAAATACTAAGGAACATTATCTTTATTGATAATATTAGTAGCGTGACAGTTCTGCTAATTGGCTGGCATAGACCAATATATCGACTTCATCAATAGCTGCTAGACACGCGAACACGCGGTTGGCAGTGAGTCACTATACGCGTTTGTATTCAAATGCATATTTAAAACAGAACTAGGAGGTACTATGGCGTAGGACACAAATGCATTCGATACAACTTAAAATTACCTATACTCAGCATTCCTTAGTATCTACCTATTGTCTCTAAGCGACGCTTAGCAACTTTAAAATCTTCCTCTGCACGTCGTGTACGTAAATTCCTCGCATGCACTATCATGAGCATAGGCTAGCTTGTGATAAATCAGTACAAGCCAAAAGTGTCCGATACAACTTGGGTATATACTTTTGAATTATAATTTTACGGACCACACAATCCCTTGGCCTGGGCCTCATTAAGCTCTACGTGCTCGCACAAATCCTTGAGCTGTTATTGAATTATGTCTATGAAAATTAATTGACTCTGAATCAATTAGTCTTCCTTTGAATCAAAAGAGCGAGTTATTTCGGCTACAGCCTGCGAGTCACATCTATTAGCTTTCTAGCACCAAGCAAGTATAACTTGATCAATTGTCTCTCGTCATTCGCACCAATATGATCTCTTCTATGGCATGAAGTGTAGCGGAGCTACCTAGCTGCCTTGCTCCTCAAACCAGAGAATGCCTTATTGACTCAAGGAGTCACTATATTCTCTAGAACTAATTCGATTTTATTTCACAAAGGCCGTACGAGCTCGTAATGAGACCTTATTCAAGAGACTCAGTCGTTCGTAGAATCAAGTGGCAATAATATATGCCTTAGAAATTTTTTAAGCTCACAAGAAAGCCTTAGGAAGGCACGTAACGCTATAACAGTCTGACAATCGAAGTGTTGCCCGTTGCATTCTCCTCCATCAAAATGTATTTACCGAGTGCCGGCATCTGGCTTCATTTCATTATTGAGGTCTCGGTTTAAATTGCTGACCTAACTGTTGGATTGCCTTAGTCTTTGAATTCTCCACGTGAATTACCGACTCTCAGTTGCATCCTGAAATGAGGACGACGTGAAATATGAGAGCCACACTCTGTCGATGGAGAATAATGAATAAGATCCCAACAAAATACGCTAAAGCGTGAAGTCGTAGAGCCCTATATCTGCTTTTAAAATATGGTATGGAGGATGCTATGACTGCGTTGCGCATGACGCCGGGCCTCGAACCCATCATAATAACGACTCGCTCCATGAGGAGCTAGAGCAAATAATTCTCAAACAGGAGCATGCTCGTCACCACCTAAGGCCATTGCGCAGCAAAAGGACATCGGGAATACACCAAGTGCGGAAGAATGTCATGGATAGATTGCTGGACAATCTATAATAACGTGAATCTCTGAATCCAACGAGAGAATAGCGAATCTGATCTCTATCCGCGACGCACTACGAGATTCATCACTGCATTTATTACCAACTACGTCAGCTTTTGACACGTCTGAGTAATCAAGCAGGTCATGCCTCTGTGTACTCCAAGATAAAACTATCAATAGTTTATCCGAACGAATCGAAAATCGACAACGCAGTTGTGTTCTTTTATGGGTACGTTGTTTCCGTCACCTTCGAAATATATCGTCTCTTGGAGACTGCCGACGCGATCAACGATCGTCTGGCACGATATTTCGCTTGATTTCGCAACATGTTAACAAAGGCTAACAAAATGTGTGTATTTACCGGGTTGCGAGACTAGTACTAACCAGCACTCTAGTGCTTTGTTTACACGTGCAACCGCTGGCACAAGCCGCATAATGACCGAAGATCCGTCATTCCAACTCAATTGATGGAACGCGCCGAAACACGCAGTCAACCCCTCGCAAGGCGCTCAAATGGCGGAGAATCCGTTCATTGCATTTCTGTTGATGGAGCGCGCCGAAAGACCCAGTGCCTAGAAACATTGAGCGAAACGATCGACCTTCCGCTAGAAGAAGCAAAAGACGCCGATACGAAGCCGATACGACGCCATTGCCAAATCGCAATGGAAGGCAAATCTTTAAAAAAAAGGACGCGATCAGTAGGTACGGAGCGCCCTCCTGACCCAGCAACATCAAAAGAATTTGCAGTCTATTTAACGAAAGTCGCTCCTCACACACAAACATTGTGTAATTGCCCCAGGTGATGAGGCTAACATCATCGCCTTGATTTTTTTAGTGGCAAATGATTGTTTCTTTAGTCCCTAGTCGATTGTGTGGTATCGAGCAATTTCATTTGACGTCAATCACTAAAAAAGGCAGGCTCAAATTCATTAAGCGCGATTTACCTATAATGAGGATGACAGAGCGCCTAGCAACAGGTGCATTTGTTACAGTAAAGAAACGTGTACTTGGTGCTCAATACACCTTAGAGGATAATTAGTACGATGATGATTTCATTGTACTGGATTTGGACGACAAATTTGATGTCATCCTTAGGAAGCCATGTCTCAGAAAGTACGAGCCATCCATCAATTGGCAGCCTCGTGCCCTGCCTCTCGTTCATCAGAAGGTCGTCTGATGAACGTCTTGGAGCGTCCACAAGCGTGTGGGTGTCGATACCACGAAAGTCGTAGCCATTAATGGTATGTCAAAGAGTGCCATGTTTGCGTTAATGGATCTGGTTGATGAATTCGATAAGATCCCTGTGCATAAAAAGGATACTCCAGTCACAGCAAAAAGTGCTTGAAGCGAAATGCTGTGGGAGTGGCTAATTATGTCACAAGCACTTTTTAATGTCCCTGCAACATTAAACAGATGTATTACTAATCTTTAAAATCGGTGCGAAATTTCGCACCGAGTTCTTCGAATGACGTATTCGCTCATAGCAGAGCCATGAACGGAAAGTCGGACGTTGAAGTACATCGCTCTCACGTTCGATAGCTCTTACACTAATGCGTAATCATTTGTTGTATGCAGATGTGTATATTCGCTGCAAGCGATATACCACTTCTTGAGTGCATCGTGATTAAACACGGGGAGGCCCCGTTCCTGAATTGATCGAGGCGATCACCGGCTAGCCTTTTTCAGTCGATGTTAAGAAATTTTATAAGATTTTTGGTTAAGCAGCATAAATATGCCGAAATGACCGTACATTTCTTTTTTTTTGTTAAGGGAAACTGGAAGTTATAATGGAACGCTGATTGCCAGCGTTCTTTTGAAGGTATCAAGCAAATCTTGATGCAATCGCCAATATCGGCGGTTGCAGACCATTTCAAGTGGTCTGTGACGCCAGCGATTCTGCAATTGGATGAGCGTTAATTGCAGTACGATACATACGGCGCAGAGCGCGGCGTCTGCTATCAGTTGGGTCAGCTTTAACCAGCTGAAGGTAAGTATCATGTATTTCAAGGAACTCCTTGCCATGAAACATGCACGGGCTAAGTTAGAATTTTCTATCATAAGATAGACCGTTCATTGTATATATGGGCTATGCGTTGTTATGCACTGCCGTAAGCAGTCCGCTCCTCTCGCAAGTAAGGGCGATACGGTTGTCTAATTTCGCGGAATCAAACTTCTCCTTTGAATACAAGCCAGGACGACTTAATGTCGCCCCTGATGTTTTTTTTGCGCAGGCCTGATTTTGAGCTGGCTGCGCAAATCAACAGTTATGATAAGTATACTGTTGCATCAGTAAGTATTTCGTCGTCACATTACTTGACGACGTAAGAAGAGCCTATCAAGAAGATAAGGGTTCTTAAAGGTTTGATGGATTTCATCACTGCAATTCTATAAAGGATTGTCGAAATTGTATTGATCCTCAACAGATCATGCACAACACGCAGTTGTTAATTGTATTACGCAGCCATTGCTGGCGACATACCTCGTGTCGCCATCCCCACTCGTAACGACATGCGTTTACGCATCTTGTATTTTTCAATAAGTGGGCATCGTAGACGTGAGAATACTTGTCTTTCGATAATCCGCGATTTACTTTGGCTTCGCCAGTGTAAATTCATACGCAAGAACATACGTGCTTGTGAAGTTCATTAACGACCAAAACCTTGTTTTCATCCAGTGATCCGTTTCAATCTCTGCCTGTTCTGGCAATGTAATGGCAGTCCGGATCTGTGACTTCATCTTCAAAGTTCCCGAAGACGCTCACAAGAATAACGATATTCCTGTGTCTGCTGATCGTTTTTTGGCAAGATGTTACATCTGACTGCAGTCCCGGAGTCGATCATAGTCGATGTCTGTGCTCGTTACATCTGACTGCAGTCCCGGAGTCGATCATAGTCGATGTCTGTGCTCGTAACTTTATCGACACGATATTTCGCCTGCATGCGTTATTTGCGGAATCTTGGCAATCAGTGATACATGCACCAAATTGTTGATCGCAATTTCTGCGGTCGGCAAAACCTTACTAAAACTGGTAAATAATTGGACGGATCCGAAAAATAATGACTCAAGGACACGATTTGCTCGTTGTGTCTGACTTTCTGATTCGAGATGGTCAGAAGCTAACATTTCTAGCCGTTTTTGAAGTGATTCGATTACAACTCGAGCAAAGGCTAATTCCACTGTTGCACATCATGCATTAACTCAACAGTCAAATCGGAAGGCAAAAATGTTGATTTAACAAACATTAAAAAAGACAAACTCAGTATATAATGATACTTCTGACTTTGAATATACCGATGCTGATATACTCAGCACCGACAAAAAACAATGCTAGAGAGAGCATCGAAGCTCCCACTGAAGAGGTCCACATCCAATGATGGACTCGAGTGGTGAGAAGCGCAATCTAGCGTAAAGCTTGAACCACCGCGAGGTGAAGGGTGTCCGAACGAGTTACATCGCTCGATGGCGGAGGCCTCCACCTCGCATGATGGTTGGGACCTCGTGCCCAAGGAATTTTGGATGTCTGGGTAGTACGACGAGACCCATCCTCTACCACAGAGGGTTGATCAGAGAACGAGCGCTTCCCGCGGTTATGAAGGATTAGAGGTTCTCAATCCTTTCGCCCATTTCACAAGAGATGCACGTCCTTCACTGAAGGTATTTAAGGGGAAATGGACTGCATCCTTCCAACAGCAGGAACATGCCCCCCCCCCTCGAAGGGTAAGGTAACCTTACCTCTTTGAACAAATTATGCAGCTTATAACGTGCACCAACTAAGGTCGTTTCACGAATCATCAACCAGTTTGTCAAGCTAGGCCTCGCGGCCAGTGCTTTGCTCATTCTAAATGAATATATTTTAAGCTTGAAATGAGGGAGTCACATCCTTTGCATGTACCATCAATGCTAAAAAAGGGCATCGATGAAGAATTAAGCCTCGTAGTCACCAGGCTTAAGAAGCCTGGATGAGTCGAATGACAGACTTTTGTAGCGGTCGTTCAACGACTTATGTTGCGCGAAGAGGGCAACCATGGTTTCTAATCGGGAGAAATTACAAAGTTTTGCGGTCCCGCTCTTGTTGATTCATGTTACGTTCACGCTTATACGACTCTCGTAGTGATATTGAGGATCACTCCAACCGTAATGATGTATACCACCACCAGTGATAGACTTACTGAAGTGACCTTTACGATCACTTAGTTCCTGGTGATGCATTCTGACATCGCCAAAATTATCGTCGTCCATAGAGTCATCCCACGATGACTCCACATCGAAAGGGTTTGACGAGCAGTCAAACAACCTTGTCAGCACCCGTTAGTAGCCAAGTGAGAACCCGTTGGTATAATACCCGCGGCCTTGGGTGAGCCGGAGACCTTCAGAAGTGGTGACAGTGTCGAGCGATGACGCCGACTCGCACCATTCACCACATTTTCGCATCGGGATCCTCAGTCACGGCAATTGCCAGTGCAGTATTTATGGGCTCCTTCCAAGCCACTGGAGCAAATGTGTCTACCTAATCAATGCCGAGTCGCTGCGTATATCCTCTCGCCACGAGCCATGCATTGAACTTGATAATAGGTCTATTCGGGTTACGTTAAATTCGAAAAAAACTACCTATTTCCGATAGCCTTATGACCTTGGGGCATATCCACGATCCCCATTCTTATGCTGTAACTTATAATAAATGGAAAGTAACCGGGTTACGCAAACCAATGGTCGATAGGAACGAATGGTAAGCAACATTTCATAGGAATGAATGGACGTGAAATCAATTCACTCACAAATAACACACTCAATCAGTCTACTCACTCTTGGTTTACAGTCTAGGCGGCAAGCAATTACTTGACCTTCTTTCGGATATGAGCCCAAACAACGATTCAAGTGTCAAGGTCTAACTCTTCGAAGGAAGCAATTATACCCTATGAAGATTCAAGGTGAGGATGTACCTCATGTCAAAGGGACTGTGGGGAGCGATCACCGGCAAAGCCTCCGCGTCAGAGCCAACGAAGCAGCAAGCCCACGCAGCGACAGCTCTTAACCAAAGCAATTTGCAGCTCATGTACGTTATGACTACAACAAGTGCATAGAAGGCATTGTGGGCACTTGAGAATTTTTATCGCACCCAGGATATGGCGAACCGACAATGACTTAAGTAGAAGTTTGCGTCTACTCAGTATGCGTCGCCAAATATCAGCGAGTACGTTATGACGTTCGAGAAAGAGGTTATGAAATTAAATAACACGAAACGCGGACCAAGTGACAAACACATTTGTGGACGATGCTACGAAGTTTGCCCATTTACTACGATAGTCTTATTCAAGCATTTCGAATGTCGATCGTGTCGCTTAGTTTTGGGGGCCTCGTAAGCAAATTAAACTGCTAAAGAAGTGCGTTAGAAGTAGTCGATGCGCATCGAGGAAGGTACGACATTGCTAACCAGCAGCAAGAAATAAAAGCAATACAAAATACAGCGCGGTCGTAAGACCAAGGCCCCGTCCGGGACATTCTTTAATTGTGGCAAAATAGACCACTATGCGAGAGACTGCCGCGCTAGGAGGCGAGACAAGTCGAGTATCGACGAGAATCAAACGTTGCATTTCTCACAGCGGAGGCAACTTTAAGCGATGCATGGGCAATTGACATCGGGGCTTCGACTCACATATGTAAAGATCGCAAGTCGTTGGTGGAGTGCAAGACCACAGAGAATTTGCAGGGTGCATTTAGTGCGAGGAAGAGCGCATAGCCGAAGGTTGCTGGCCACGAAACTGTGACACTACGCGTGCGGAGCGGTCGAGCATGGATAAACGTACGCTTGGAGAGGACGCTTAATGTTGAAGAATCAAGCAAGATTTTGTTTTCTGTGACAGCCACGACTGCGCGTGCCATGTCATCGAAATAATTGAATACAAGTGTATCATGAAGCTTAAAGGAAAATAAGCTCAAAGAAAAAAAATCTTACATTTCTTAGTACGGATGCCGAAGAGAATGTCACGTGGCAACTGGTAAAGTTGGCGTGTGGCACAGACGTCTCGGCCATACATCGCATAGAACAGTTAATGAGATGATTACAGACGGCCAAATCAACGGTGCTGTAACAGAGTCAGAAGGTGTGTGCAAGGCGTGCGCAACAGCTAAGCAAGCCAAAAGATCTTCTACACGAATGAAGCAGCTTTATAAGCTAGGGAGAGTGCACGCTCGGAGAGTATCGTGCTCAGACGTGACAGACCGATCAATCCAGCATCGAAGTCCGGTTCAAAGTATATCGTGACTTTTACCATCGTGAAGAGCCGATTTGTTACGATCTATTCCATGCACATGAAGAGCGAAGTGGATCAAGCGCTTGATAAATATTGTATGAAACTGGAAATGACCGCAAGCATAAAAATTAAGGTACTGCGCTGTAACAATGGTGATGAGTCGCATTTTTTGAAGCCATTTTATGCAGACGCGGAATAGAGCAGAAATATTCCACGCCATATAATCCACAGCAAAACGGCATGACGGTGTGTATGAAGAAGACCCTGGTCGAAATGACAAATCGCATGCTTAAGGATAGCGGTCTGGAAAAGAGATATTGATGCAGGCAATGATGATAGCAGGGGACACCAGAAACGTGTGCATATTTCGTCCGATATAAAATCGAGTCCTTTTGAGATGCCTCACGCAAGAATGTCTTAAGCCACTCGCTGCTTCTGACAACGCCATGAATTCGGCTTCCGTAGCTTCTTAAGAGGAAGCCACGAATGGAGCACATGCGCGTGTTTTGTGCTTTAAGCTATGCGAATATTATGAAAAGAATCGCAAGAAGCTGGACGGTTCTGGCGTCAAGTGCTGCCTTCTCGAATACGCCAAGAAGCTCAAGGCATACTGGCTTCTCAACGCAAGCAATTGGTCAATCATAATTTCGCGAAGTGATAATTTCGATGAGCAAGCAACAAGGACCCACGAAACGAGCAAGACGAGGGTGTCCTAGACATTATTGACTTAATGGAGAGTGACAGTAAAAATGGTGAAACGTTGCCACCAGAGGAACCTCAAACACCACCGCGACGCCCAAGCCGAACACATGAGATGGGAGATGGCCAACAGACGACGTACCTGCACGACCTTCAAGCACCCCACGAAAAGATGGTAAGAAGAATGGATGGTGCGTCCATTACGCAAGAAGCGAGGCGTGGTGCACTACGAGCGGGTGTATGCAAACCATCTCCAATAAGTATTCAGCTTGTATATGGACGACTATGGCGCGCTATCCTGCCTCAACGCCACGGAAAATGACGGTGAGGAAGCAACGTCGTACCGTGAGGTGATGGCTAGCAAATACAAGGAGCAGTGGCATAAAGCGATGAATAGCGAAATAAAGTCGTTGGAGAAGCACAAGACGTGAGAGCTCGTCATTATTTGACAGGATAGCGCTGATGAATCCCAAACGCCAGGATCATATAGGCTTAAGCTTCCGAACATTAACGAGGCTCAAACCCGCGACCTCTTCGTTTGAGCTGCCACATCTTACCATAGCTAAGATGTGATGTGTAACAAGGTGTATCGTTACAGAAAATAAACACTTAGGTAGATAATATTTGGAGAACATTACTTTATATAGTAATGTTCAGAAATCTTACCCATAAATAGGTATTGGCTATTATATCTATTTATCCCGCAGACTAATCAGCTGTAAACGTAAAAAAGAGAGACAGATAAGATTTCAATTTTTTTCGTATTAGTTTAAAACTAAGCTAGCATTAACCGATAGAAAGAACAGATACTTAATTATATTAATACAGTTTTCATTTAACCCTCTTTAAGCTAGTTGTCTTAAAGAGAAGTCTTCCTCTGCACGTACTAGAGTACGTGAAATAACGTAAGGCACCGCTCGCAACTGAGGCAGTGCGAGATGGACTTGTACTGAAGCAGTACAAGTCGGCAGGGCCCCGTTACACCTGGTAGCACTTTTAAGTCCATAAAGGACTACAGTTCCATCATCTAACTTGTCCATGTTAGATGATAGTGGGAATACGCATCACGTTTCGCATGAAAGCTAATCCTTTCTAAGTAACATAGAAGGAGTGCGGTCGAACGAATGAGTCCGACCGTAGGAAACGATGCCATCTTGGCCATGCTGTCCAATTTGGACAGAGATGCCCTCCATTCAGCCATCGCCAAGTTTATACAGCATGAACTTGACGAGATGAAGGAAAAGGTAGCCTTGCTGAATCAGCAAGGCTCTTAACAGGTGGAACTGTTGAGATTACAACAGGTACAGACCCTTGTACCTGGGATGACGCACACGCGTCGTCCGGAAACTTTAAAGATTGACATCTCTAAGTATAGAGGAGTCGAAGAAGACTCCCTCTTGAGATGGTTTGTCGAGTTAGACGATGCCATAAGGGCACGTCGCATCATCGACGAGCAAATGCAAATCGCATTCGCTCAATCAAATCTGGCAGGTCGTGCCAAAACTTGGGCATTGGGCCTTAAGTTGCGCGACCCATATGTTTTTGGGTCGCTAGAGGTTTTTAAAACCCGACTCAAACAGACGTTTGAGCCACCAAGGGCTGAGTTCAGAGCTCGTTCAGAGCTTCTGAAACTTAAGCAAGGCAAGCGTGATGTGCACGCATATGCCCAGCACATACGACTCTTAGCGAGTTGTATCACAAATAACCCAGTCCATGAACACATGTTAATTACGGTGTTCATGCAAGGTCTTACGGATTGTTCCGTAAAGACCCACCTGTTCCGCTTGGAACTGGATACGCTTCAAGAAGCAATACCCGTTGCGGAACAGGAGGACTTTAGCTTGAGACAGGCTAAAGCTAGTTCGTCATGGTATCGTCCTCCAAGCCGACACGAGTTAGGAGGTCCAGAACCCATGCACCTCTCTTACGTCGAAAGCGAGAGACCTCGCTTTTCGAGCAATAAGCGATAGCAGAAATGCCATCGCTGCCATAATGAAGACTCTACGCTCATGAGTGTACTGTCCAACGCCCAGCACCGAATGGTACTGAACGTAATTTTGGACCGTATGCAAAAAGGGCAACGGTCGCGGGTCCGACGTTGTTGCGAAATCGCAACAACGAGGCGGACCGCCAAAAAACGGTCGGG